>NC_057802.1:128519997-128669613 GCF_018294505.1 Triticum aestivum
ACAGCAGGAGGTCCATTTCGTCCGTTTTGCGGTACGCCACACCCCTCCCGATCAACAGGACCCCCGTTTCGACAGTAGGAGGTCCGTTTCCTCCGTTTTGCTGTACGCCACACCCCTCCCGATCAACAGGACCCCGTTCCGAATGTAGGAGGTCCGTTTCCTCTGTTTTGCGGTACGCCAGGCCTCGTTTCCATCGCATGTTCCGTCCAAGCCCTCCCGATGAACACGACCACGCATTCCGTTCCGACCCAGCCGGTTGGCTCCCACGCGTCCGTTGCCTCCCGATGAACACGACGCATTCCATTGCCTCCCCATGAACACGACGCATTCCGTTGCCTCCCGATGGACACGACACATTCCGTTGCCTCCCCATGAACACGACGACGACGTTGTTTCTCTGTTCCGACCCAGCCATGTACACGAGCCTTAGCCGTACGTATGCGCGAGTAGGCGTTCGAGACCCCGCCCGTATGTACACATACGTGGCCGTATTTTCTTTCTTGTGCCCTGGCCGCTGTACGTACGTGTACATGCTACGTGCGCGCCTCTACTACGACACGTGCGCGCCTCTACATCCACCAGTATATATGTACGTACACGTTCGCGACCAGAATGACAATGCTACATACGCTTCGACCAGGTGGGTCCCGACTGTCAGGCTCTTCCTTGCGTGCGAAGATGTAGCTGGTGGGTCCCAGCAGTCAGGGGGGAAACGTTTTTTTCGCAAAATGGGCATGTCCGGTAGGTCCCCGCTGTCAGGTGGAGGAATAATTATTTTGCACGTAATAAGGAGGCACTTCCTTGCTGGGGCCGTGGACCCAGCTGTCAGCCTCTCCACGTATAGTCCACGTCCGATGGAAGCCGTTCCTTGACCACGTTGACCACGCCGTGCCGAGAGCACCAGGGCAGTGGACAACGGCAAGGCCTAGGAAGGGGACGACGCGGAGCCGGGGAAGACGCGACAGTGGATGCCCACGCGTAGAGGAGTACGAGGGTTCACTGGTTCGCTGCGGTGTGAGGCTGCCATCGCCGCAGAATAACAGGGGGTGTGGGTGAGTAGAGGGATGGCCTGGCCAGCGGTGGGAGTAGTAGGGGGCGGTGAGGCCTCCTCCGCATCGCAGCCGGCCACGGGAGGCAGGAGCACAAGGCACGACCGGCGCTGGTTTGGGCGGCTGGAGCAAGAAGACCAGAGGTTGAAGAAGCACTACGGCCGTTGGAAGAATCGTGCATATTGACTAAGTTGACAAAGCCCTCCGTCCCCGTCAACTTAGTAGGCCCACAAGTCAGCCTGCCACTATACTCGGTCCCAGCTAACAGGGGGAGTGTTCATTTTTTTTTGTGTAATAAGGAGGCACTTCCTTGCGTGCGAAGATATAGCTGGTGGGTCCGAGCTGTCAGCGGCGGTAATGTTTTTTTCGCGAAATACAGAGGCCCTTTCGGTGGGTCCCTGATGTCAGGTGGAGGAATCATTATTTTGCGCGTAATAAGGAGGCATTTCCTTGCGTGCGGCCGTGGACCCAGCTGTCGGCCTCTCCACGTACAGTCCACTTCAGATGCATGTCGGTCGTTGACCACGTTGACTAGGCCGCGCCGAGAGCACTAGGGCGGTGGACGACGGCGAGGCCTAGGAAGGGAACGACACGGAGGCAGGGAAGACTCGGCAGTTGTTTCCCACGTGGAGGGTAGTACGACTGTACGAGGGTTTACTGGTTCGTCTGCCGTCGCCGGAGAATAACAACAGGTGTGGGTGAGTAGAGGGATGGCTAGGCCAGCGATTGGAGTACGGTGGGGCGGTGAGGCCTGCGTGGCAGCAGAGTTGGCCGCGGGGAGGAGGGAGCAGGCAGTCCTGCCGGCGCTTGTTTGAGCGGCTGGAGCAGGAAGAGCACAGATTGAAGAAGCACGACGGCCATTGGATGGCCATCCAACATTCACTGCTTGTGCGTCAACCTTTTTTTTAGGAAAGCCTCAAATCTGTGGAAAACAGCATACAACCCATCTGCCATTATTTCTAATAATTTACAGCCAATTTGCTAATTATTAAGGTTTTTTTTGGAGCCCATATTCTTTTTGTTAGCATTACAGCCCATATTGTGGCCACAGTTAAAAAAATTATACGAAATTTTGCATATTTCGGTGCGGTCCGAACTGTTTTTAATCCCGAAATTTCGACTCACATTCAAACTGATTTTAAAAATAAATGTATATCAATATAAAATCCAACAAATTCTCCACGCATAAAAATTAATGTAATTTAAAATCTCGAAATGAAAAAAAAGATATTTGAAACTAATTGCCGGTTTCATGTGTTTTAAAAATGTACAAGCCATTTCTCATTACTGATGGGCCATTTTCTCGGCCAGCCGAATGAAAGCTCTCCTCGTCTTGAAAGATTTGCAGCCCAACAGGCCTGACAAAGCGACTTACATGGCAAATCACAAAAAAACTGGGCTCTGACCATGGACCCAGCTGTCAGCCTCTCCACGTACAGCACTCTTCTGATGGGATGTCGTTCACCACGTTGACCACGCCGCGCCGAGAGCACCAAGGCAGTGGACGACGGCGAGGCCTAGGAAGGGGACGACGCGGAGCCGGGGGAGACGCGGCAGTGGATGCCCACGCGGAAAGGAGTACGAGGGTTCACTAGTTCGGCTGCGGTGTGAGGCTGCCGTCGCCGCAGGGCCTGGCTAGCGCGTGGGAGTAGTAGGGGGCGATGAGGCCTCAACGGCAGCACAGCCGGCCACTGGAGGCAGGAGCAGGCGGTCTCCCCGGCGCTGGTTTGGGCGGCTGGTGCAAGAAGAGCAGCGATTGAAGAAGCAGCAGGACCGTTCGATTCAAATCCAACGGTTACTGCTGCTAGAATCGTTTGTTGACTAAGTTGACAAGCCCTGCGTGCGCGTCAACTTAGTAGGCCCACAGGTCAGCCTCCCAACCGGTGCGCCGAGATGTCAGTGGGAGGAATCATTTTTTTCGCGTAATAAGGAGGCAGTTGATTGCGTGCGGCCAGGCCAGTGGAGGGAGTAGGGTGGGCCAGGGAAGCCTGCGCGGCATCACAGCGGGCCACAAGAGGAGGGAGCAGGCAGTCCCGCCGGCGCTAGTTTAGGCGGCTGGAGCAGGAAGATCAGAGATTGAAGAAGCACGTCGGCCGTTGGATGGACATCCAACAGTCACTGCTGCTAGAATCGTGTGTTCACTGACAAAGCCTTGCGTAAAAAAGTCAGCCTCGAAATTTGTGGCGTGTACAGCCCATTTGCTATTATTTTTTATAATTTTTACTCATTTTCTAATTCATATGGAATTTATTGCAGCCCATTTTCCATTTTTAGAATTGCTGGCCATTTTCTGGTCAATACTAGGGTCAAAAAATTAACTAAATATGTGGGAAATTTTGAAAATTCGCAAATTTTTGCTGGGGAACGAAATATTCTTAATCCAAAAATTAATACCCATACTAAAACAAATTTAAAAATAAATTAGTACTATGTCATGTTAAATCCAATGAAATACGTATAAGATATCACTGAAGAACAAAAACAAAAAAAGAAACTTATATCCCATTTGCTATAAATTTTTTGAAATTTTCAACCCCTTTTGATATTACTTTTAACAGACATTGACCATACTCTTAAGCCATGCCGGAATGCATCCCTCCTCGTCTTGAAAGATTTGCAGCCCAGTAATTCGGAGAAAACAAATAGCCCTAGCTTGGGTATTCTTAAAAAAGGAATACTGGGCTACCTATTTTCCCAAAGAACTCGTGCATGAGCATTTAGCTTTATTTATTTATTTATTTATTTACTTATTTATGTTTAGGGGACCATGAGCATGTACCTGGGCCGGATTCATGTGAGAGCCTCCCTTCTAGTTAATTATGGGCTTCTCTATTGGGCCTTCATCAGTGGGCTGGATGTTATCAACAAGTGGAAAATGTGTTCCGTACGAAAAATACTATGCGCTACGTATGGTACGGGGCACTAAAGGATCGAACCGTGCAACGGCTTCCAAAAAATTATGTTTGTCGTTCTAACAACACATTTATTCACCAACAGACGAAATATACTACTGATTGTACATTGAAAACAGCAGCAGTAGCAACCAGGGCTGGGGGTGCAACAGAAGCAGTAAGTAGGCCTGAAGAGTGAAGACGCCGCGCTCTCTTCCAAACCAAACATCAGCCATCATTACAAAAGGGCTACCAAAAAGAACAAGTGTATGCATCAAACTAAATAAAGATCCTACTACACCAAGTGTACGCATCTAACTAACTGGCTCAGTTAGACGTTACTATTTATTAAGCTGTGGAGATTGGCTGACGGCTTGAACCAGATGGGTGCCTGACGGGGGAAACTCCAGCCAGCAGGTCGAAGTCTGATACTTGCGACCCTCTCTCCTACTTTGGGCTGCAGAGCGTGGCGGGACATATCAGGGTATGGTGCATGCAGAGACGCATGGTACACTGTGTACACACAGTTTTGCCTGATGAACGAAACCGCGCGGCCATCATGATCCTTGCCGTCGGTTATCTCCTGGTTAATCGGATAATTCAGTCCAACAAACAGAGAGCGTGCACCAAGGCTACTTACCAGCCTCCAGTCAAAAATTCCTGAAGGCCCAGAGAAGTTGGGATCCTGCTCAAAGACCTTGCAGTGACTGTGATTGTATTCCGCGAAACAACACGTCCGGTACGTGCGAACGATCATCAATCTTTCGCCGTCGTCTGATCGAGCCAGAACCACCTGCAACTGCCATGCCTCTTTTCTTTGAAAGGTTCTGGGATTAGGAAGGGTAGGGACACCAGGCGGCCTACAACATCATATCAAGTTGAAGAACGCAATTAGCCTGAAGTCTTTATAATTCGCAGATCTTGTGGGCACTTGGCAAATTACAACCTTGAGCAAATCAAACTTGGTATCATGTTGGCCACTGTAAGATTCCGAGTATTCTGGGCCGCAGTGCCAAAGAAGTGCAGTGTTAATCGAAGGAAGGGGGATCAATCGCCGGGTGTAGACCTCCACGAGCATCCAGCTGCCGTGACCGTGGACGAGCACCATCCAAGACGTGTTCATGCCGACCCAGTACATACCGTTAATGTAGTTGAGGCTGACGGGGATCGGATCGCAGTCTAGGGGGTTGATGATCGCCACCCTACGATCGTTATGCTACGTGACATGCCGTTTCTGAAGATGAGGCGGCATCAGCAAGCAAGGAGCTGGCTTAAAAAGCTCCGGCCTGAGGGCTTTGAGTAAACGGTACAGCCCCGACGAGCATGCCGCGAGCGGCATGGTACTGAGATTGTCCACACGTGAAACAATGAGCTTGATTACCTCTGTGGGGAGCGAATTCCAGCCACTCTTTCGGTGGACGCTGCTCGGTTCTGCCATTGTTAGTGCTTGGGTTTCGGACGAGGGGGAGGCACCTTAGCTGGGATGGAAGATTGGACGAGATTATGTGCGGACAAAGATGGAGAAGCGAATATGTGCTGCGGGAAGTGGACAGGTGATGATGACTACAGCACGCCGCTTGACTTACGAGACACATACCAGCAGCGTAGGGTCATGTCGATGCCAGACAACTTGCTTGAGTGATCACAGTACTGGTACTCCCTACAGTGCTATGCCCTAACTTGCTTGAGTAGAGTAGTAGAGTAGGACTCTGCTCTACTACTAGCACCGGAGGAGTAGTATATTCTAATCTAAAATAGTTACAAACATCAATGCCCGAGCGTGGAACGACTACGAACCGTGCTCAAAGACCGTGTCTACGTGGTGTTTGGACATGGGTGACAACCTCAATGCCAACGGTGCTGCTCCCGTTGCACCGTATGTGTTTCTGTCCTTCCTGTTCGAAATCGTGGTAGAATTCATGTTTCTACTCTGTATCCTACTATTATGCTAGTCCACATGATTAGTTTCATCTCTGTTATAGCCATCATGATTTATTTTGTGCTTATTCGGATTAAATCTCGTAGTAACTTCCTCATATATTCAACTTGCGCAACGACCTTTACAGCCACTCCCGTTTCATGGACGGCCTGGTCGATGCCTCCAAGGAGCCCTTCGTCCACTGCTATGAGTGCCCGATGTCGTTTTGTGGCTCATCGGCGGACATGGTGCATCACCTCACGGATGCGTGCAGCGGTCACTGCTGGCCCTTGGCGGAGAACATCAAGTTCGAGACGTGCTACCCGTTCACCATGCCGGAGTCGCTAGAGGATCACCGCCGCCTGCTAGTCTTGGAGGAGGACGGCAGCGTCTTCCTCTTGATCATGGGCACCGGCGAGGCCCGCGCAGGCCGCCGCCCCGTCTCTGTAATGTGCGTCAGGGGCGACGCCGCTGACGCTGACACTGACATGAGGCCGATGTACGGGTGCGTGGTCAGTGTTACTACCCCTCCGGGTCACGTGGGCGGCGACGCCGGCCTCATCGAACGGACATGGACTCTGGGGAGCTGGGACTATCCCACCAATGTGGACTTGGAAAACCCATGGCATCCTTTACCCGCCGACGCGGTGCACGGGGACTCCAAGGAGGTTCACCTAGACATACGCATTATCAAGTTAAATGTAGATCATTAGTCTTCGCTTAATGTAATCCGCTGTCTAAGCATGTGGAACTTCCATGCAGGATCTTGCTCTATTGGAGTATCGCGCATGAATAAAAGTGTATCCTTTATGGTTTAGTCTAAATCTTCCATGTATGAATTTTTACTACAGTACTGGTGAAAGACTTACGATGAACCATTTCTTACATCTCCTCTGCCCCTTTCAAGTCATCCTGATTTAATCCCTCCGTCTAGGTATATAAGGGCATGGTTAATATTACTTAATAGTATAGCCAACTGTTGACTATAAGAAAGTGCCATGTCATCTGTAGCCAACATGTATAACAATCGATACTCAAAAACTAATTCTTAAAGATCATTTCTTGCAAAGCACAATAAGTGTTATTTCTTCACAAGTTTTGGATGCAGGTTGAACAGTTGAACGCTTTTCTTTGCAAAAGATACCTTTTTATCTATTTCACCCGGATGTTTGTGAGCTCTAGAGATAAATAATATCCAAAGGAACCTATCGATACCCGTTACACATGAGATGACCCCCACATCCTTTGTCAAAATAAACAACTCCCCGATCAATGCATTTCACTCTTCGGTGCAACGCACGGGCACCTTACTACTATAGATTAGTATGACCAAAAATTGAACTAACATTATATATAGTACGATAAATGCTGATGCATGTCACCTACAATTATATCATTCAAAGTTATGTTCAAATACGAATCCAACGATATAGTTTTTGTTGACATGCACTAACATTTTGTCAGTTAAATCTTCAGTCAAATTCAATGGGGGACTAATAAACCACGACTGATGTAGTACAAGTGTAGAGGGCGGCGCTGCATGGGAGTCTCACCTCTCACCCCGCTCGTGGCGTGACAGTAAAGCCGTCATATCACAAAACCCAACCACTCCCAGTAATAAGTGGCCTGGTAAAATAAACGGACAAGCAACCATCACATCCCTCCGTGTTTTTTGCATTTCATCTCTCTGCATTTACTTTCTCCGGTTCATCTCGCACACTCGATCCCTAGCTACTACTCCTAGGGCCAGTTCTTTTGGCGGCTTCCCCAGCTTTTCCCACAAGACTAGTCACAGTGGAGAGTAACAATAAGGCGCCTCACTCATTTATTTGGGCTTCTAAACTACTACTCCGTCCTAGTTTATTCCTCACCATTGTAATTTGTGCTAAATTTTGACCAAAGATTTAACTGGTTTATTCCTCACCATTGTAATCCCTCCATCTAGGTGTGTAAGTCATCTTACGAAAACCAAATAATCCCAAAACACTTAGGCGCGGTGCATTAACTTCTACTCCGTACCTCGTTTCTTGTTTCTTGACATATCAACCAATAAGAGATAATGAGTGTGCATGCTTTTAATGACTTGAGATATCAAACACGACATGCAGTGGTTAGTTCATTGCATGCAATACTATTAATTAGCAAATAAACATTAACGTTTCTCATTTTCTCCTCCTCCTTGGTCACGGTGCACAGCCTAAGATGACTTACTCACCTAGACGGATGGAGTAGTGCATGTGACATGCACTAACATTTCATTAGATAAATTTATGATCAAAATTTGACACAGATTACAATGGGGACCAATAAACCAGGACGGAGGTAGTAGTTATGGGATTACTAATCTAGAAGCGTAAAAGAACTGGCCCCTGGTACTCCTACTAGTAGTAGTACTCAAGTTGGAATTCCAATTGCACAGCACAACTTGTTAGGCAAAAAATTCAATACAGGGTGTAGGAAGCGGTTTGGGAATTTGCATGCCTTTCCAACCAGTGAGATACTCCGTACAAAGTATGACAGAGAAATAACCACAGAGAAGGAAGCTAAAAGTAAACAATCAAACGAGCATTTTTGCATTTGTTTTGCATTGAATCGTTTCACAAGCTTGACTAGTGTTGTTTTCCTACTTTTACAAAAACCGCATCGTAATGTTAAAACGTGCATTTGCACGTACATAAGTAATAGTAGTCCTCCCTCCGTCTAGGTGTATAAGTCTTCCCTCCTTCTTGGTCACGGTGCACAACCAAACATGACTTATTGACCTGGACGGAGGGAGTAGCACAGTCTGCAAGCATATATCGAGAGAGACGTGCCGTGCGATAGTATATAGTAAAGTTTGTGCTATATGCACGTACTTGCAAAATGCGTACGAATACACAAGGTTTCCAAACTTTCCCTTTTACATACTTAATTAAGGACGCTAAAAATTCCTGAACGTTCGGGATTTATCATTTCCGTCCCAAAACTAATGAGATCGCCTTACAAAACAAAAATATACCCCTCCTAAAAGCCACGACGCTCGCAGGAGCACTTGCGGCGCGCCACGAGTGCCCTGGTGCGCGGCCGTTTCCCAGCGCGCCGACACAACGCCTCTTCCTCAGCCTCGCAACTCGCGAGGTGCTGATTGGCGGCTTGCCGGCGGGCGAGCGCGATCTCACCAGTGTGGTGATCCCGCGCCAACAGGTACTCCTCCTCGCTGGAAGCGTGCACCCGGTCCATGTACCGCCAAGCGTAGACGAGGCGCTTGGGTCCGACTGCACTCAGGGCGTCGGCACGGGCGTCCTCCGCCACCCTCACGGCCCTCGCACGAGCCTTCTGCCAAAGAGCCAATTGCCTAACTCTCTCGGACGCGACATAGGCCTCCCAGGCAGCTTGTTCCATGGTGCGCTTCTCTTCCTCGGCCTTCTTCTCCGCCTCTATTTTGGCGCGCTCTTCTTGAGGCAAAGCCTCCCACAAGGCGACATCCATTTCTTTCCAAAGCTCCTCAAGGCTGGGGGGCTCGGTGGGCGGCGCGGCGTTCTCCTCGTAGCGGGGAGCCGACGCGTCCTCCGGCGCGCGTGCAGGCGAGATTGGGAACACCAACGCGTCCACCTCGATGCGTCGCGGCGAGGAGCAGAACGCCGACGCGCCCTCCGCGAGTAGTGGCGGCGAGGACCGGAACGCCGACGCGTCCTCCTCGACTAGTGGTGGCGAGGAACGGAACGGCGACACGTCGCGTAGCAGCGAGGAGCGGAACACCGACGCGTCCTCCTCGACTAGTGGCCGTAAGGAACGGAACGGCGACGCGTGACCGTCCGCGCGGTGCAGCGAGGGGCTCCTAGGGCTTGGGAGGGGCGATGCCATGGTGGTCGACGTGAGAGGGAGGGGGAGGAGATAGCGATGAACATGAACGTGAGGGGGAGGAGATAGCGATGTCGTGGGAGGCGCGGTATTTATAGCGAGCAATGGCACACCTACGTAAGATATGGACTGAGCTGCACTGACTTAACTGCAGGTCCAGTTGCATCACTGACATGTGGGCCAGACCCCTGTTGGGCCCATATGTCAGTGACCCAATGCACCTGCAGTTAAGTGACAACTACGTGGGCATATTTGTTGGAGTAAATTACGGGGGAGCGAAGGTTTGGAAATATTGCTGGTCACAATGGATTGGACGAGTGTGGGGGGAGGAGAGTCATGCATGCAGATTTTTTCACACGGGGTGGAGTGGTGGGACCTCCGGAGGGAGAAGGAGAGTTTGGCAGGCATATTGTTTCCACACATGGAGAGGAAAAGATTTGGAGACGAACGGGCTTCCTGCAGGTATGGGGAACGGTGCATAATAAGTCATCTTGCATGCCGGGCTAGGTATAGTCTCAAGTCATTAAAAACATACACGCCCCACACATGTTCATATTTTGTCGGGTGGTTGGTGCGACATATGCCAAGGGATGGCTTATCATTGTGGGAGCCAATAAAACGTCGCCGGTGCCTGGAAATGGGATGAGGCGAAGACATGCACGCCGGCGAATCTTACCCAGGTTCGGGGCTCTCCGAGGAGATAACACCCCTAGTCCTGCTCTGCGGGGTCTCCGCATGATCACTAGATCGATAAAGAGTAGCTACAATCGCTCCTAGAGCTGTCGGGATCAAGGGAGAAGAAGAACAAGGCTAGCTCTTGCTTCTCTCTATCTATGGTGTGTGTGCTATGCGTGGGTGTTAACCTAGAAGCCAACTATGCTCAGAGGCCAACCCAGAAGCGAACTAGAGGAGATCACCCTTTGCATGGGTGCTCCGGGGGGTTTACATAGGCCTACCACCCGGGGGTACAATGGTAATCCGACTGGGAACGGGTCCCGGCCGTCAGTGTCTATGCTCGCCGGCTTCTCCGCCGGCTGGTGGGTCCCGCCGGCTGGTGGGTCCCGCCGGCTGCCGGCTACTTGGTCGACAGGCCGGTCCCACCGCCTAGGGTCTTGTCGGCGGCTGCTTACTGTAGCCGCGCCTCTGGTGATGAGGGCTTTGTCGTGGTGAGCGGGGCTACAATGGGCCGCCTCGGGGGCTATCACTGTAGCCTCACCTCGTCTTGTCTCCTTAATGGGGCTCCTGCTTCGAGGAAGGGAGTAGCCGGCTTCTGGAGGCCGGCTATACTCTTGGCCGACTAGGAGAAGCCGGGCCGCCTTCACGCCTCTCTCTGGCTGAAGGGGCCCGCAGTCCTTGAGCCGTACAGGAATGGGTCGTGGACGACGTCGAGGCTAGCATGGCTACAGTGCCGAGCCGCGCGGGAGACGTCCCTCCCGTACGGCCTCCTGTAGCCATGCCCGCCTCGGGCTTCGGGGGTCGTGGGCTGCACTGTGGCCATACCCCGTCAGGTCGCCGTTATGTATGAGTGGTTGTGGTCTTGGCCGGCTCCTAGGAGTCGGCGTCCTTCTTGGCCGGCTTCTTGGAGTCGGCCACCCCGTGGTCGTCCTGGGGAGGAGTCGGTGAGGCTGGGTCGCCTTCCGGGAGTCGGCTTTAGTGGTAGCCGGCCGGGGAAGGCGGCCCAAATGCTTGGAGTTCTTGAAGGCCCAAAGGCCTGACAAATTTTTTGAAGAGCCAGGGGTAGTCGGCTAGGCTACCCGTGGCCATTTACTCCGACAGTAGTCCCCGAAGCTGATTGGGCTTCGAGGTGGAGTGGGGTTCAAGAAGCTCGATCAGCTTCCTATCGTGACAAGCCGGCAGCTGGGAGCCGGCCTTGGTCAGGCGCGCCGCCTTAGTTGAATTCTTCTGGAGTCGGGGGGCGGGAACCCGCAGGTACGTGCACCGGGCCACGGACTGGCCTCGGGCCGTGGGCGTGCCACGTGGCCGGAAAGCCTGCCAGCCCACGCGCGTGACGGGACGTCGCCGCAGGGAGGGGGCCCGCCACGTCCGCGCCCCGGCCCAGGCGCGGATCCTTTGTATCCCAAAACCGCCCGCACGTTCTGTGCGGCAATTTCGGCTCGCACTTATGCGTAATAAACGCGAGACGTGGGGGGAGTGGGCGCAGTTAATCCCACGTCTCCCCCCCACGTCCGGCCTCTTCGGCCGCGTGAGGCTATAAGTAGGGGGAGGTGGAGGGCGGCAGGCCCTCGCACGCTCCTCCTACTTCCACCGTCCTCTTGCCTTGCTCGTTCTCGCGACAGCGCCTCGCCGCCGCGCTCTACCTCCGCATGCTCCTCCGCCGCCGTGCTAGCTTCCGCTATGCCTCCCCACGTAGAGCGGCTTGGCGGGGATTGGGATGGCTCCATCGTCCATGACGACCACATCGACTTCCTCCGTGACACCCGGCGTCTGCCCAGCGCGGACAAAGTGGAGGTCCGCCTCGCGCCGGAGAAGGAAATCAGGCCGGCGCCGCGGGAGGGCGAGCGGGTGGTCTTCCGCTCGCACTTCCTGCGCGGCTTCGGCCTGCCGGTGAGCGCCTTCTTCCGCTCCTGGCTGGAATTCTATCAGCTCCAGCCGCATCACCTCACCCACAACGCGGTGGTGCTGCTGTCAGCCTTCGTCACCCTGTGAGAGGGCTATCTCGGCGTCCTCCCCACCCTTGAGCTTTGGGCGAGTTCTTCCAGTCGAACCTGGGCACACGCAGTAAAGGCGTGCCGGCTCATACTGGCGCCTTCATCGCGTCGCGGAGATCGGGCGCCGACAACCCCTTCCCCGTCATCACGCTGATCCAATCGGTGAAGAAGTGGCAGAAGTCGTACTTCTACGTGCGGAACATCGCTCCACGGGGCGACTACATCAACCTGCCGGCTTACGTAGCCGGCCCACCGGCGGGGAGGCTGCCCCAGTGGTCCTTCCGGGCGGTGACGCTGTCGCAGGGAGGAAACACCGCCATCGCCCGCCTGCGGGTGATGGTCCAGTCGGAGGGCCTGACGGGGCCCGACCTCCTGGCCGCGTTCGTCACGCGCCGGGTCCTTCCGCTCCAGAGCCGGCCTCATCTGATCTGTCAGATGAGCGGCCAGCTCGATCCGAGCCGGATGTGCACCAAGGAGATGCCGCAGCCCGACGCCGCCGACATGGTGAATTACCTCGCCAACTGCCAACTTTCCGAAGACTGGCAATTCGGCAAGGAGCCATACAGCCGTGCCAATCCTCCGCCTACGGTACGCTCCCCTCGTCTCTTTTTCACTCTCTCTCTCAGCTTTGTCGCCGAGTTCCTCTGGGCCGACTCTAACCCAGTCGGCTTGCTCTTTTGACAGAGTCCTCTGCTTCGGCCGGCCGGCGGGGCAGACGTGGAGCGCCGCTTCGTCCCCGACCGGACCGAACACGACCAGGAGGACCCCAACCTGGGGGCGGTCCATATGGAGGATGCCGCCGAGCCGGCCGGCGGCCAAGCCGGCGGCAAAGCAGGCGGCTCCGGGTTCACCGCTACCTTCGATGACTAGCCGGACGAGGACGAAGCCGAAGCTGTCCCGCAGCGCCAGCCGGCATCCGGACGCGGCGCGGGCTCCTCCGGCGCGCAGCCTGCTCGGGGTAGAGGCCAGAAACGTCGCGCCACCCAGGGCATGTTCGGTAGCCGGACGAAGAAGCCCAGGGGCGGGGCGGCGGCCACCAGGCGGGAAGAGGCGGCCGCGAAGGTGGCTCGCTTCCGCAAAGTGGTGAAGCAGCCGCAGACTGTGTCGGCATAAGTTCTCTCTTTCTATGTACTGTCCTTCTTTCTTTCCTTTGGTGGTTCTTGAATCTTCGTCTTCTTTTTCAATGGTCAGAGCTCCGCTGTCACTTGAGCGGGCGGCTGCCGGCTCCGTCGTCGAGTCGCCAGGGGGCTCTGGGAGCACCACCCGCCGCGTAGATCCCCGCGCCGCCCTCCTGGAGGCGACGGAAAGGAACGCGCGGGAGGTGCGGGAGGAGCAAGAAGCGCGGTAGGCGGAGGCACGGAGGGGAGCCGCCGCCCAGGCACCTCGGGAGGAGGAGGCGACGAAGGCACTCGCCGAGGCCGCAGCCAAGGCCCAGGCAGAGGCCGAGGCCGAAGCGGCGGCAGGGGAGGCTTTGATGGTCACCCCCTGCGCACCATGGCGCCCGGGGACGTGGATCCCTCGCCAGGGGGAGCCAGCGGTTCCCAGCCGGGGCTGGGAGGAAGCGGCGACGACGTCGTCATCTTGGGGGAGGCGCCGGGGCCGACTCCTCCGACTAGGGCGACCCAGGGCCGCCAGCCTGAGCCTGCGCCCGCACAGTCGGCGGAGGGCGAGCCGGCCGCGGGGGCTGAGGTGGCGGTCCGGGTTCCGCCAAGCCGGCGTGCAGGGAAGGCCGCGTCTGAACCGCAGAAGGCTGCGTCGGAGCCACAGCCGGCCGTGGGCTCCAGCTCGTCGGCCCGAGACGCGGAGGCGGCCAGCGCTACCTCGGGGTGGACGCCGGGCGGAGGGACAGCCGTGGTGAACGTCGCTGCACAAGACGTTCGGACCCGGCTGCAAAGCCAAGCCGCGGCGCTGAGGCAGTTCACCGACGAATTCCTCGCCACGCGGGCAGCCATCCGGGTTAGTATTCTCATCTTGTTCTTTCTTGATCTTGATTTCTCTCGTGGGGGCGCGTCAGCGCACCCACTGGGTGTAGTCCCCGAGTTCCGAGTCGGCTGCTGAGCAGGCGGCTTGGAACTTCTTGGAGATTTTGTTTTTGCTGCTTTTGTTCTCACTTCGGTCTTCTGTCCGTCTTGCAGGACTACCACAACCTCCGAGTGGCCGCCTTCAACTCCCAGGCTCGGGAGCTGACTCAGAAGACCGCCGATCTCACTGAAAGCCGAGGTATGTGACTTGATCTTTATCTCATGTGGGGGCGCGTCAGCGCACCCACTGGGTGTAGTCCCCGAGATTCAGGCCGACTGCTGAGCAGTCGGCTCGGATCTTCCTTGATGATTTCTCATTGTTCTTCTTCTTCTTCTATCTCTGCAGCGGCCAACGCCAGTCTGAGGGCACAGCTGGGGGAATCCCAGACTGCTCTTCGTGCCAAGGACGCGGAGCTCGCCGCCTTGGTGCAGGAGCGCGACCGCCTGGTCAAGAAGTTGGCCGACCAGGAGGAAGGCCACCAGGCGGCGCTGAAGGCTGCGCAGGATCGCGAAGCCACCCTCCAGGCCGAGTTCGAGACGGAGGCGGCCGGCTGGGCAGAGGCCAGGCAGACTCTGGTCTCCGGCTATGGCCAGATCGAGGATCTGGTTGACGGTAAGTCGTCTACCCCTTCGTCCTTTCTTGCCATCTGCCATTTTGACTTGTTTTTCTGATTTTGGTGTTTTTCTTTCCTTTTCTTCTTCGTGCAGAGTACTTCCCCGGCTATTCCACTGCCGCCAACCAGGCCATCGAAGCCCGTCGCCAGGCGAAGAGGCAAGCCGGCTTCGAGATCTCGCCAACCGCCGGCCGCTCACTGGAGGAACAGCTCCTGGCGATCCAGGCTCGCATCCAGCCGGCTCACAGGCTGCTCCGCCGGCTTCAGCGCGCGGGATCGCAGGTCTTGGCCGCCCTCTGGCCCGGCCAAGTGGTCTCTCGCACCCCCAGTCGGACCGCCAATGGGCTGGAGGTGGCAGTCGGCCGCTTCGAAGCTTGGAAGGCGTCAGTGGCTCGCTCCGGCGCCAGGCGGGCGCTGGAGTTCGTCAAGGCCTGGTATCCCGGCCTGAACCTGGACCAGCTGGCGACCTGGCGGCAGCAAGCCGACATGGAGCTGGAGCCGGCGCGGCCGGCCATCATTCGACGGGCTTCAGCAATCGCCGACTACACCGACACCAACGTCTTCGCCCCCGAGGTGGACGACAATGGAGTCGCCCAGCCGGAAGATTGGTTCGGGCTGGACCGGCGTACGGCGAGGACTCGGCGGAGGAGATCGACTCCAGCGACGAGGGCGAAGAGGAGGAGGAGGAGGGTGAAGACGCCGAGCCGGCTGGTGGAGTAGCCGGCCAGCCTGACCGTGCCTCCAGCACTACGTCGCGTGCGAGTGCGTCTCCTGCCGCGGGAGGTGGTCAAGCTGGGACCAGCTAGGCGGCCACTCCTTCAGCCGGCGAGCTGCCTTCACCGACCAGCTCGGCCTCCAAGTCGCGCCTTAGTCTTCTTTCTTTTGTTTTCCTGTCTTGTTACTTTTGAACAATGTTTGGTTAAGTCTGCACAATTCCACCCACTGGGTGTATTCAAACTTAAGTTTGTTGCCGGCCTGTGGGCGGCTTTATGTATATAAGTTATGCAATCGGTCTTTCCTTGTACTTTCGCTTTTTGTCCTTCTGCTTTTTTCCTTTGCCGCCCTCCCTTGGTTGCCGCCTCCCTAGTCAAACAGTTGCTCTGCAATCTGTAGCCGGGGAGTGCCTGGCCGATTGGGGAGGGGGAAGTACTTTTAGCTCTGCCGGACTTAAGCTAAGTTTTTTAGGAAGCCGGCCAGCCGGCTGCTGTGACAGCCGGCGGGCATATATGGAGGCCGTCTTTTTGCTATATAGGTTAGTTGTTCCTTAGCCGTTTTTCGTGTGGGCGTCCTTTCTGTCTTCTCTCTTGCTAGTCGAACAGTCAGTTCTTTGAGCTGCGACTTTCAACAAGAGAGGACTTGGGAGCCGGCGCACTACTTTGCTGACTTCGGGAAGAACTTAGAATATAGCTCAAGGCGGCCAGTCCCCGGGCCGACTAGTCGGACCCGGTGCCGGACAAGAATTCAAAATGTAATAATACATTCATGGATACGACACTCATCATTCATAGATAAATAAAAGGCAGTCCCCGAGTACTGTTCGGGGGACCTGTTGGTTTGTAACTTAATACAAAAGGGGTAGCATGATACATACTGCTTTTCAGCTGTAAAATCGTCTTAGGAGGTTTGCGTTCCATGGTCGCTCCGACTCCTTGCCGGAGTAGTCTCTCTTGCGTGCTCTTGGCTTTTGCGCGTCGATCAAGTAGTAGGAGTCATTGCCGAGTGCCTTGCTGACGACGAAGGGGCCTTCCCAAGGGGCCGAGAGCTTGTGCTGGCCGGCTGTTCGCTGGATCAGCCGGAGCACAAGGTCGCCCTCCTGGAAGGATCTTGGCTTGACCTTGCGGTTGTAGTAGCGGCGCAGGCCTTGCTGGTAGATGGCGGACCGGCTGAGGGCTAACAGCCGGCCTTCTTCCAGTAGGTCGACGCCGTCTTCTCTTGCTTCTTTGGCTTCCTCCTCCGTGTACATGGTGATCCGAGGCGAGTCGAACTCGATGTCTGTTGGGATGACAGCCTCGGCACCGTACACAAGGAAGAATGGAGTGAAGCCGGTTGACTTGTTGGGTGTAGTGCGCAGACTCCAGAGGACAGCCGGCAGCTCTTCGAGCCAACAACCGGCCGATCGCTTCAGTGGTACAACCAGTCGGGGCTTGATGCCGGAGAGGATAAGTCCATTTGCTTGCTCGACCTGGCCGTTTGACTGCGGGTGGGCAACGGACGCTAAGTCCAGTCGGATGCCCTGTGTCGCGCAGAAACGTGCCAGTGCGCCTTTGGCGAAGTTCGTGCCGTTGTCGGTGATGATGCTGTGCGGCACGCCGTACCGAGTAGTGATGTCGGTGATGAATGTCACGGCAATCGGCCCGTTCAGCTTCTTAATTGGCTTGGCTTCAATGCACTTTGTGAACTTGTCCACAGCAACGAGTAGATGTGTCAAGCCACCGCGGGCTGTCTTGAAAGGGCCCACCATGTCCAGTCCCCAGATGGCAAAAGGCCAGGTGAGGGGAATGGTCTTGAGGGCAGAAGCCGGCAGGTGTTGTTTGGAACTGAAGACTTGACATCCTCTGCAGCTCTTGACTATTTCTTTAGCATCCTCCAAGGCAGTCGGCCAGAAGAACCCATGGCGGAAAGCCTTGGCCACGAGGGATCTTGAGGCGGCGTGATGGCCGCATTCGCCTTGGTGGATGTCTTTGAGGATTGCCACTCCTTTTTCTGGCTCGACGCACCGCTGGAAGACTCCAGTGACGCTGCGCTTCACAAGCTCCCTGTTGATTATTGTGTATGCCGCGGCTCGTCGTTGCACTAGTCTTGCTGCGATCTCATCAGCCGGTAGCTCTCTGCTGACTAGGAACTTGAGGATGGGCTAGGCCCATGAGGGAGCTGTGACTTCTTCTGCTGTTGATGTGGCCACCATGACTCGGGTGGGTGGGTTGGGTGTTGCATTGGAGTCGACCACCGCTTCTTGTGTCGTTGCAGTCCCCGGGCCGACTGCTGCAGTCCCCGGGACGGGTTCTGGAGTCCCTGGGCCGGGTGCGACTACGTCAGTCCCCGGGCAGTCGTCGAAGTCCCCGTGCCGCCTGCGGGGTTTCTTGAGCCGGATCCGGCTGTTTCTGGCGCAGGCGGTACGAAGATGGAATCCGACTCTGGAGACGGCTTGATGGATGGCTTGAGGAGGCGCTGGAGGGAGACGCCAGTCGGTATGGCTTGTCGGGTGGAGCCGATCCGTGCTAGGGCATCTGCTTGGTCGTTGTCGGCCCTTGGCACGTGAAGGAACTCGCACCCTTCGAAGTATCCGCTCATCTGCTGGACGAGGAAACGGTAGCTTGCCATGTTTGCGTCCTTGGCGTCCTAGTCGCCAGATGATTGCTGGACCACCAAGTCTGAGTCGCCGTAGCACAGGATCCGGCGTATGCCGAGTTCTTTAGCTAGCCGGAGCCCATGTACGAGCGCCTCGTACTCGGCCACGTTGTTGGAGGCGGCGAAGTGGATCTGCAGCGTGTACTTGAGCTTGTCGCCTTTGGGAGAGGTGAGGACGATGCCGGCTCCCAAGCCGGTGCGCATCTTGGACCCGTCAAAGTGCATCCGCCAATGGGTATAGTCGGGAGCCGGCGGTAAGTACCGGGTCTCGGCCCAGTCGACGAGGAAGTCGGCCAATGCTTGCGACTTGATGGCGGTGCGGGGTTGATAGAAAATCGCGTAGGGCGCCAAGGCAATGGCCCATTTGGCCACCCGGCCGGATGCATCCCGGCTGCCTATGATCTCGGCGAGCGGGGCAGTGCACACGACCGTGATGGGGTGCTCTTGGAAGTAGGGCTTCAATTTCTTGGCAGCGAAGTACACCCCATAGCACATCTTCTGGTAGTGCGGGTAGTTTTGCTTTGAACTGGACAGTACTTTGCTGAGATAGTAGACCGGCCTCTGGACCAGCTGGGCTTGGCCTTCCTCCGAGCGCTGGACCACAACAACAGTGCCGACGACTCGGCTTGTCGCGACGATGTAGAGGAGCATGGGCTCCTTCTCAGTCGGCGCAGCCAGGACAGGCGGAGTGGTCAACATTTTCTTCAACTCATGGAAGGCTTGGTCGGCTTGATCATTCCACTCAAAGTGAGTGGACTTCTTCATGAGTTGGTACAGGGGGAGGGCCTTCTCTCCTAGTCGGCTGATAAAACGGTTCAGGGAGGCTAAGCAGCCAGTGAACTTCTGCACATCTCGCAGCTTGGTGGGAATCTCCATCCTCTCGATGGCTTTGATCTTGACAGGGTTGCACTCAATGCCACGTTCGGAGACCAGGAAGCCTAGCAGCTGGCCGGCTGGCACTCCGAACACGCACTTCTCGGGGTTGAGCTTGATCTGGAATCGGCGCAAGTTGGCAAATGTTTCCTTCAGGTCTTCCAGCAAGGTACCGCGCTTCTCTGTCTTCACCACAATGTCGTCTACGTAGACGTGGGCATTTCTGCCGAGTTGTTTCAAGAGACATTTCTGCATGCAACGCTGAAAAGTGGCACCAGCGTTTCTCAAGCCGAATGTCATTGTCAGGTAGCAGAAAGCTCCAAAGGGTGTGATGAAGGCAGTCTTCAGGCGGTCAGCCAGGTCCAACTTGATCTGATGATACCCTGAGTATGCATCCAAAAAACTTAACAGCTCGCATCCGGCTGTGGAGTCTATCACTTGGTCAATCCGTGGCAAAGCAAACAGATCCTTTGGGCAGGCCTTGTTCAAACTTGTGTAGTCTATACACATGCGCCACTTGTTATTCTTCTTCAAAACCAGAACTGGATTGGCAAGCCATTCTGGAAAGAACACTTCCACGATGAAGCCGGCTGCAAGAACCCGGGCTATCTCTTCTCCCACGATTCTTCGCTTCTCTTCTGATAGTCGGCGGAGGGGTTGCTTGACCGGCTTCGCGTCAGCTCGGACATGTAATTTGTGCTCGGCGAAATCCTTCGGGACACCCAGCATGTCCTTTGGGGACCATGCAAAGATGTCTCGATTCTCATGGAGGAAGTCGGCGAGCTCGCCTTCCTATTTACTGTCCAAGTTCGCCCCAATCACGGCGAACCTCTCCGGGTGCTCCGGGTCTAGAGGTATCTTCTTCGTCTCTTTGGCAGGCTGGAAGGAGCACTGCGCATCACAGTCCTTGGGGTTGGGGGACAAGGCCGGCTGCTTGCCGGCCATGGCCACAACCCGTTCCAACATCTTCTTCTCTTCTGCCACCACGAGGGACTCGGCCAGCCGGCTGCTGGCCATGGCACACTCGATGGACTTCTTGTAGTCGCCAGCTACCGTGATGATCCCCTTCGAGCTAGGCATCTTCATCTTCAGGTAGGCATAGTGGGGCACAGCCATGAACTTGGCCAAAGCAGGTCGGCCAAGTAGTGCATGATAGGGGCTCTCCAAATCCACCACCTCGAACCATATTGCTTCCCGGCGAAAGTGATCTTTGTCTCCGAAGAGAACATCCATTTTGATCTTGCCGATTGGAGAGCAAGATAGGCCGAGTACGATACCATGGAAGGCGGTGCGGCTCGGCACGAGCTGCTTTGCTTTGATGTTCAGCTTGTCCATGGTATCGCGGTACAATATGTTGATACTGCTTCTGCCGTCTATCAGGACGCGGGAAAATCTGGCAGCTCGCCTCTCCGTCGCAAGGGTGACGTCCAAGACCATAGCATAGGAGCCAGGCGAAGGCATCACCTCTGGGTGGTCGGCCTGGCTCCAGCTGATGGGCTTTTCCGACCAGTGCATGAACTCGGCGGTGCTAGAGGCGACTGCGTTTACTTCTTGGTGCTGCCGGCGTCGGCTGTGCTTGTCGTCAACTTGACTTGTGAAGACGACGTAGGCGTCGTGCGCTTCGGGGAACTCGTCTTGGATGGCGCCGACTGCCGGCCGGGCCGCCGGCTGCTGGGGAGCTGGAGGCGGCGGGCCGGGAGGCGGAGGCGGCACCATCCCTTCGCCCTTGGTGATGCGGGTGAGCCAGTGGCATTTCCGTGTCGTATGGTTGGACGGCTTCGCGCCGCTGTGGAACTTGCAGGGAGCATCGAGTGCTTGTTCGTAGGAGAAAGACGGCTGCCAAGGCGGCCGGCTACCCTTCTTCTTGGGAGCGGGCCGCTCTTCGGGCTGCTCGTCTTCAATGGTGGCCACCTGCCGACTGGAGGAAGTCGGCATGGGGACCTTGCGCTTGTGGTCATTCTGGTAGGGGCGCCGGTTAGGGTCGCCAGCCGGCGTCTTGGGAGCCGGAGCAACTACTTTCCCCGAGGTGTCCACTCGGAGCTCGGTCTTCATGGAGGAGTCAGCAGTGGCATACTTGTCGGCGGTGATCAGCAACTCATCGAGGGTAGCCGGCTCGTCGCAGAGGAGTCGGTGCTTGAGGAGGGTGCCCTCTCGGCACCCGGCGGTGAAATACTCGATGGCCTGGACCTCGTGCAGTCCCTCGCAGGAGTTGCGGAGCTCGGCCCATCGCGTGAGGTAGTCGCGGGTCGACTCGTTGGGCCCTTGGACGCAGAGGGAGAGCTGGCGAGGCTTGGGAGGCCGCTTGTGGGTGCTGGTGAAGTTGCGGACGAAAACTTCGGTGAAGTCCAGCCAGCTGTTGATGCTGTAGGGCTTGAGGCTGTTGAGCCACGTGCACGCCGTGCCTTGCAGCATCAAGGGGACGTACTTCACGGCGACGCGCCGGTTGCCGTTGGTGATGCTGACGGCTGTGGAGTAGTCGATGAGCCAATCTTCCGGCTTCACTGAGCTGTTGTACTTGGGTGTGTCTCTGGGGAGCGAGAACCCCTTGGGGAAGGGCTCGTCGCGGATGCGGGGGCCAAAGCATGGCGGGCCGACATCGTCTTCTTCTTCTAACGCCAAGGATCGAGCAAGGCGGTCGATCCTGTGGCGGGCGTCGTTTTCGACGACTCCTTCTCGGCGGCCGAGTCGGTCGCCAAGAGTCGGATGGGTGACAGGCGGTGGAGTGAGGCATCTTTCTCTTCGAGGCGGGGGAGGAGGCAGGTTTCCCTGGTGCTCTACAGCTCGAGGGCGGCCATCCGCGTCGCGCTCGATGGTAATGCGAGTCCGGCTGCGGCTGGCAACCGGCTCCTTGTCTTTCTTCTGGCGCGCACCGCTCGCAGTCGGCGAGCGGGACGCCGCAGCGTGCTCCCGGCGCGGGGGATGGCTATCAGCTCGGGCACCGGCTTCGTGCCGTTCTGCAGCCGCGTCGATCAGCTGCTGGATCCGTCTTGTCATGAAGGGGAGCTCATCGGCTCCCAGGCCATTGAGCTCCTCTGCAGCCGCCTGAGCGGCTCGCAGATTCTCGAGCGGGGTGGCGTAGACGGGGCGATCTGCGCCCAGCATGCTGGCAACGGCTGCGCCGCGCTTCTGGACGAAGCCGGCTCGGCTCGGGCCGCTAGGCGGCGGCGTTCCGAAGGCGGCGCGGTCGACCTCGCGCTGGTGGGCCTCGATGAGGCATCTCATCGAGGCTATCTTCTTGCCCTCCGCGATGAGGGCAAGGCGGCGTGCTTCCAGGGTCTCGGCGTCGGCATCGGCCGGGATGGGGACGGAGAGGTCGTGCATCGCCGCTTGCTGAGCGTCGCGGGTGTTCTCGCCGAGTTGGAGACGTGGCTGATGACCAACACTTTAGTGACAGCGCTGCTGCCGCTGTCCGCTCGAGGGAGGGGGTCGTCGAAGACCACCACGTTGGAGGGGTAGGCGTCGAGCGCCGCGGTGTCGGAGTCGATGATCATCGGGTCGGTGGAGCCGACTGACTCCATGTCCGCAGCGGGCTCGCTGGAGACGTGAAGTTGGTCGAGGAGGCTGATGAGGCGGCTCTCGGGGTAGTCGGTGCCTGCGTCGGACGCAGGCTCGTCGGAGATGCGAGTCTCGCCGAGCAGATTGGCGAGGCTGCTCGCTGCGCAGGCGTCGTCGACGCCTTGCAGCACGTCGGGGCAAACGCCATCGGGCGCAGCAGGCTGGCTGCGCTCGTGGGGAAGGAAGAGGGTTCCCGTCCAGAACAGGTCTCCGGACGACGGTGCACCTGGCCCCACGGTGGGCGCCAAATGTCGGGTGGTTGGTGCGACATATGCCAAGGGATGGCTTATCATTGTGGGAGCCAATAAAACGTCGCCGGTGCCTGGAAACGGGATGAGGCGAAGACATGCACGCCGGCGAATCTTACCCAGGTTCGGGGCTCTCCGAGGAGATAACACCCCTAGTCCTGCTCTGCGGGGTCTCCGCATGATCACTAGATCGATAAAGAGTAGCTACAATCGCTCCTAGAGCTGTCGGGATCAAGGGAGAAGAAGAACAAGGCTAGCTCTTGCTTCTCTCTATCTATGGTGTGTGTGCTATGCGTGGGTGTTAACCTAGAAGCCAACTATGCTCAGAGGCCAACCCAGAAGCGAACTAGAGGAGATCACCCTTTGCATGGGTGCTCCGGGGGGTTTATATAGGCCTACCCCCCGGGGGTACAATGGTAATCCGACTGGGAACGGGTCCCGGCCGTCAGTGTCTATGCTCGCCGGCTTCTCCGCCGGCTGCTGGGTCCCGCCGGCTGGTGGGTCCCGCCGGCTGCCGGCTACTTGGTCGACAGGCCGGTCCCACCGCCTAGGGTCTTGTCGGCGGCTGCTTACTGTAGCCGCGCCTCTGATGATGAGGGCTTTGTCGTGGTGAGCGTGGCTACAATGGGCCGCCTCGGGGGCTATCACTGTAGCCTCACCTCATCTTGTCTCCTTAATGGGGCTCCTGCTTCGAGGAAGGGAGAAGCTGGCTTCTGGAGGCCGGCTATACTCTTGGCCGACTAGGAGAAGCCGGGCCGCCTTCACGCCTCTCTCTGGCTGAAGGGGCCCGCAGTCCTTGAGCCGTACAGGAATGGGTCGTGGACGACGTCGAGGCTAGCATGGCTACAGTGCCGAGCCGCGCGGGAGACGTCCCTCCCGTACAGCCTCCTGTAGCCATGCCCGCCTCGGGCTTCGGGGGTCATGGGCCGCACTGTGGCCATACCCCGTCAGGTCGCCGTTATGTAGGAGTGGTTGTGGTCTTGGCCGGCTCCTAGGAGTCGGCGTCCTTCTTGGCCGGCTTCTTGGAGTCGGCCACCCCGTGGTCGTCCTGGGGAGGAGTCGGTAAGGCTGGGTCGCCTTCCGGGAGTCGACTTTAGTGGTAGCCGGCCGGGGAAGGCGGCCCAAATGCTTGGAGTGCTTGAAGGCCCAAAGGCCTGACAAATTTTCTGAAGAGCCAGGGGTAGTCGGCTAGGCTACCCGTGGCCATTTACTCCGACATATTTCAAGGTGCACCAAATTATTGCATGCGATGATTAAGGCTGGCCATAATGGTGGTATCTTAGCTGGTATCATGCACACGGGAATAGCAAACATGTTGATGTCGCAAAGAATTAAAGAAGAGAGGGTGGTTAGAGTAACTAGTGTTCATGCATGCATTGGTAAACACATTTTTTGTGAAGAACGACAACACTAGTTGAGTACTTTTGCAGACTTCAAAAACTATTCCACCGCCTCTACTATCTTGCTAAGAGTAGGTGAATTTTTTTAATCGAGCCCTTTAAACTAGAAGGGAGGTAGTGGTACTCTAAGGCTGGTCATAGTGGGGAGTAACTTAGACTAGTAACATGCATATGTTACTAGTCTATGTTACTACCTCTATAGTGCATAGTATCATAGATTAGTATCATAGGTGGTCTCATTTATTGCCATGCATGACACATAGTAGCATCACATTTATTATGTTACGGTATCTACCTATGTTACTATAACCATATCTCTCTTCTTCAATTGCCTACCACATTAGCATGTTTGCGAGTCCCAAGTGCATGATACTACTTATGTTACCCCCACTATGGCCAGCCTAATAGCTAACCTTGTTGTGATGACAAGATAGGACATGGCAAGCACCTGGACGGAGGAACTAGTCTGCATTGTGCATTTAAGTTTTGTCTGAAGTCAATGTACCTCTACTTTCACTAGACTTATAGAAAAATGTGTCAACATTCACAATGTCAAATCAATATTTTTACACTCATTATAAAACGTAGTTCTTATACTCATTATAATTAGTATTGTAGATATTGATATTTTTAGTATAAATTTGGTCGTGGGATTTCATTGATGCCTGTCAAAGCGTGGAGGAAGCAGAGCTTAGGGCTTGCATTGCCGGTCTCTACATAGGTATTTCTCTTCATAATCCTGTAATTTTAGAGACTGATTGCGCTTTTGTGGTAGCGTCTCTTGCATCGGGGGACTATGACAGGTCTGCTATGCGTGACCTGAAGATGAAAGCGTTGAGCATCTCGAAGTTGATCAACAATCTTCAATTGTCAAAAGATTAGCCGTTCGGCCAATAAGGTGGCACACTTAATCGCTAAGTATAGCTTTGACAATAGATTAGATGGTATTCTTGTAAATAATGTACCGCCCTGTGTGGTGAATATTGTATGGAATGAGTGTACTGGTGTCGCTGGTTAATTAATATAAGGCGGTGTTCAAAAAAAGTATAAATTTGGTCAAACACTTTGCAAACGGTTGACGGGAGTAAAAAGGACCAAAGGGAGTATCAGGCATGCGGAGTAGGCAAAAAAATTGCTTGTCTAAAAAAAGGCAAAAAAAAATTCTCATTTATAGCCGGTCGAAGTCTCAAAGGGCGCGACCGCGCGAGGGAGGCGAAGGTCGTGGGAGGCGCGACGTTTGACGGAATTAAGTGAAGTTACATCCACGCGCCGGCATGACGTGTGAACAGGCAGAAGCTATACCGTCAGGCCTACGATATGGGTCTAGTAGACATGACATCTAGTGGGTCCCGCATAGTTCTCGAGAACTCTTTGGGGGCTTGCAGCCGTTTATCCACCGGGCAAGCCAGCAACCCCACGCCGTTCGCACGCCCTACTCGTCCCCGTCGTCTACCTTACAACAGTACGCTTCCAGTCGTCCCGTCCTTTCACATTAGTTCGCTCCCAGTTTTTTTGCGGGGTACAACAATTCAACTTCTCCTAACCCTCCTCCAAAATCCATGGCCTCCCAAATCTCCATGGTCGCCGCTAAGTACCAGGTTAGAGCCATCACTGGTGATCAGTTCATCGTCATCTACACACGTGGATCCGAGACGGTGAAAGCATGGCTTGCTCGCTTCCTACGCATGTTGAAGAGTTCAACGGATGAGTGGGTCGCTGGGCTAGATGTTGAGTACACCACAGTCCTGGGACGAGAGAAGGATCTAAAGGACGAAGAGAGGAAGAAGCCCGCCATGATACAGGTTTGCATGCATAACGTTTGCTTGGTCTACCACATATGCCATGCCGACGTTGAGTGCCAGGATTTTAAGAACTTCCTCAAGGACAAAAGAGTGAAATTCGTTACTCTAGGCTTTAAGAACGACAGGAATGTCCTGCGTCAGATAGGTCTCATTGTAGGCCAGCCCTTCGATCTCCGGAAGGCAAACCTGGTGTCCTCCTCTCAACCTTCAATGCTGACCCTGGCAGCAGCCATGATTGATCCTTCGTACGCTAAACTGAAGAAACCTCATCACGAGTTTCATCATGCATGGGAGCCGAAGACATTAGATGAAGATCACATCCTGTACGCAGCAATGGATGCCTACCTTTGTTTAAATATCTACAAGGGTTGGATGAAGAAGTAGAGCCCAGTGTCCGGTTCAAGCAACGAAGCATCGGCGAAGGGGAAGAGGAAGAGGGACGAGGACGAAGTCGAGGACGTGGACTCGGACTCCGAGTAGGTGGCAGTGCCGTCGCTCATGCTGGTTCTACTGCAGTGTCAAGCGTCCTAGTTGCTTAGTTTATTTTCAAGGGTGTGTTGTGCTGAGGCCCCAGCAGAACTATGTTTATGTTCTTTCTCGTTATTTGAACTCTTTAGTACGTACAGTAGTACTAGTACTATGTCTTACTACTGTTCTTCTAGCAGTTGGTACTACTGCTCATATCTTCGTGTTCCTACTGTACTTAATACGTTCGTACTAGTAGTATAATTTGGGTCAGTCGATTTGTGAAAGAAGTTCGGCGAAGCGAAGGAAGAAGACGGCATAAGAGGTGGAAGAAGCCCTTCTAGCCATCCATGTTGCATCAAACGGCTCACATGAGTCGACTGACCCAAATTGCTCCTTCAGATTGCAGGATCCACGTGGCATTCAAGGTCTCGAAGGTAGATTCCGCGTCCGCACCCGGTTTGCAGGCTCGACGCGCGCGACCGGCTTCCGCCGTGACAGCCACCATGCGGGCCTCCTCCGCGCAGGCGGAGACGACAATGACACGCTAGTTCCTCCTTGCCGGCGTGCTGGAGCACGCGCTCGTCCTCCTCTTTGTACGCTGCGTGCATAGACGCGGCTCCACCAGCTGCTCACATGCTTGGCAGCGCGGCGGCATCGCGAGGAGGGACTGCAGACGACGTGAGCGGGCGAGCCTTCGGCTTCATGGCACAGGGATGGCGGCGACATGGCGGTGATGGGCGAGAAATTGTTGGCCCGAGCAGGCGGGCGCCGGCATGTGCAACGGCGGCGGCGGCATATTGATGAGTGCGCCTGTGGGAGCTTACTTTAGTTTTATATATAAGGTTGGTCAAACTTAAAAGAAAACCGTACTAGTACACGTAAACATTAGACTTAGGCATCGCTTTTATTAGTTAGTACCACAGCCACGATACGGAATCCTGTGCAAGCGCATGAACCGCGGCCGCGCGGTCGATCGAACGGTGCTTCACCGTGTCGCGCTCGAAGGACATCCACCGACCCTTTTGTGTGTGTGAAAACAATCCTCGAATATTACTCAAACTTTTTTCCTGTGAAAGTTCTTGACGCTGCAATATTTCCATATATATGAATTTAGCTCCAGTTCGTGTTTATTTGGATTTGGACGTTTTAGGTGCGCCCTAGTTTTTTTTAATACTGATTTTGTGTGTGTGACTGAGGGAGAACGTGTGTATGTGTCCATATGTGTGTTCTGGCGGAAGGGCAATGTGGAGACGGTGTGCGTGTGATACAGACATAGAGAGGTGTGAATGTGCAAATGATCATGCATGTGTGAGACATAGACAGATGTCGATACGTTGTGTATACATGAGAGAACGGTCTTCTAGTTTACTTGTGTGTGTGTGTGTGTGTGTGTGTGTGAGGGAGAGAGAGAGACAGAGAGAGGAGCATCCGTAACACAACAACCATCTCTCTCGATTCGTCCGTCCCTCGCACGGTTGCATGCAACACATGCATCAACGCGCACATTTTGACACCCTCACCCGGCCCCTGCCCACCTCAAGGCCCGCACAATCTCTTCGTGAATACCCATTTCTCTCCTTAGGTTTGTTTTCTCTCAATATCTGACACACACACACATACACACAGAGACACACGCAGCACAACACACACACACACGCACTCCCCCGAGCACACAATTCATCCCCATCCAAGGTTATACGGCGACCACTCTCGCTTGTGCTTCTTTGCACCCCAACATGCACAACACCTCAATCTCCAAAGAGGGCATCGAGCAGATCAAAGACGGCGACCACACCGCGCTAGAGAATGCGGGGTCATTTGGAAGCAGGGTGATGTGACGACGGCTGACTGACTCCTCCCCCCACCCTCTCTCTCTCTTGCACAAAATTACCAATCCCTCTCTCCCCCGCACAAAATTGTCAATCCCTCAACCCACTAGATCCTTCCCCTCTCGTCCATGTTTTTCCAGCTCTCTCTTCAAACATGTTGTCTCTTCTCCTTCCACGTATACAGAATCCAGATGCACACATAGCTCATGTATATTACATGTATCCATCTTTCTCACAGACCTAACTTCTTCCTCTCTCTTTCTCTCTCTATCTCTCTCTATCTGTCTCCTACTCTCTTGTCCACATACATACAATCATTCCCGCCCTATCTGCTCCATCTTCAAAAGCTCTCTCTGCACGTTTCATTCACACATTGGGATATGTCAAAATGTTGCTTCTATAATGGCTGATGTAGAGTTATGGTTGTTTTTGTTGCATCCTACAAAGTAATAACTATGAAATGCATTTAGATTCTCATTTGACTGGGATTATGTGAGTTTGAGCATGTTGTGAAGTACTATAGACCTTGTATACATCTTGGGATTCGACAATGATTGTAACTATTGAATTGTATAGACCATTACATTCGAAGTCAATAGCCTAATATATTTATTTCACAATTTCAACAAATGATTAGTTCACTACAAACTAAGAAAACAAATGTGTACTCCCTCCATTTTTATTTAAGTCCGCGTATTAGCATTGGTCAAAGTCAAGTTTTGTAAACTCTCAGAAAGCTTATAACAAAAAATATTAACATATACAATAACAAATAAATACCATTAGATTCAATATTGAATGTACTTTCACATCATCATATTTGTTATGGTAAATGTTTATATTTTTCTATAAACTTGGTCAAACTTTAGGAAGTTTGACTTCGGTCAAACCTAATATGCAGAGTTTACTACTACTACTCGCTAGTTGCTTAGACGATCACTCAACATGCCACACGGGGAGTCCAGTGTCACAAAATTTTGAGGTCGGCGGGAAAATCTCCCGCGACCCTGATTCGAGCAGTGGGAAGTTACCATCATAGCCTTCGGAACAGGCCTACGGATGACGCTTGGTAGGGGGCTGTTTTCGTAACTTCAGGTTCACCCTACCCAGCCAACCCCACCCCGGCACCCAGAGTAGTACACCTGAATACTCCCCATTTTCTATCCCCACCGCAAAATACACTTCTCCACGGCACCACAGCCATCGTGCTCCTCCCCTTTACATCGGCGCACTCGTCCACCATAGCGCATCTGCCTCATCGACGACCTCGTACGCCGCACTGGAGCCGGTCCACTGTCGTCGTCGTACACGGAGCCTCTTCCCCGGCATCGTCTTCCACGGTCTCGGATCTGCTTCCCGGAAGCCGACGCCAAGCGCAGAAGTACCACCGTCGTGGACAATGAACTGACTCCCGTTGCCAACCATGACTCACAGAGGCCGCCGCGACCATCGTTCTCCTCCTCGATTGTTAATGTGTGTATTGAATCACTTAGCAGTACATGTGCAGTTCCAATTTTGTTCATACCTACCCTTCAAATTTCCTGGGTGCTATTGTTCCCGTAAAAGTAATTGGTTATAGCCTCCATTGTCCAACAGAATATCAGCTTGTAATTGTGCGTCGCTCCTGTATCGCGCTAGTAGAGAAGAGAATACAGATAGCAGAGACGTCGAGAAAGGATCGCGTGCGCGGGGGAGAAAGTGGCCGAGCGTGCGCTAGTTTTGGCGCGCGGCGTCCGGCGCCAACGCCCTCCCACCGCTCTGTGCCTTGCCACCGCTCTCTCCCCGCTCTGTGCCTCGCCACCGCTCACTCTCCGCTCTTTTTCTCCTCGCCGCCACCGCGCCACCATGCCGCCGCGTCGCCAGGAAACTTGGGGATACCGCGGCGTCCGCGCGCGCCCCTCCTGCGGCTTCTCCGCCGAGATCCGGTTCCGCGGGATTCGCCTCGGCCTCGGCAATTTCGACACCGCCAACGAGGCCGCCCGCGCGTACGACACGGCGGTGTGGCACCTCCGGTGGCCTCACAGAACATTGAACTTCCCCAACATGCCGACGCGGGAGCGGGCGCAGGAGCTCGCGCCTCTGCCGCGGCTTAGGGCGCTGTGGCGCCAACACTTCCCGCAGGACATCATCAACGAGCGTGAGTTCTACGCGCAAATGAGGGCGGAGAGGGATAAGAGGAGGGCGGAGCGAGCCGCCTATCGCGAGGACAAGCGTAGGCGAAAAGCGGACGCTCAATTCAACATGAGGCTAGGAGCAGCGTCGCCCTGGGAATCTGACGATGATCGATATCTTAACGCCTACAGTCAGACGTCGGAGGAGGACATCACCGAGGAGGAGTTGGACAACGAGGAGTAGTTGAATTATCTTTTTTTATCTATCTATGCTGAGAACTATCATCTACTCTCTAGTATCTACTTCTCGATCTTAGCACTGTAAACGCTTTTTTAAAGCGCCGCGCGTTGCGATTCTGTTGCAGATGCTCTAACATGGCAGACGAGTGCTTTAATGTTGCCCACAAGATGCGCGAGTATTACTAGTAGTATATTTTTCTTGCCATGTTGAGATTTTAAAACCACGAGTGCGAACATGCAGAGGAGCAATGAAGACCAAACACGGGATATTCGGGACATCTTCAAGGAGCGTGGCAAGTTAAAGAGGAGCTGCACCGAACCTGTAAAACGAGCTTTGGTAAGTAACACCCTTTCAATTACTTTCGTGTAGCCTCATGTTCTTCGATGTGTATATGTTGTAGTTTCTGTTTCTCTTAAGCGTGGTGTTCTTCGATGTGTAATAAGAAGAGTCTTAATCGTCCTAATGCTTTCGTTTTTAGCTTGATGTAGGAAGTGGGTGTTCTCACCTTGTAGTCTGTTTTTTCTTTTGAATTCACTTCTCCGAGTTTTTTTATCTGGCTTCTACTAAATGGATCTAGGTTGGTCTGAGTATTGATCTAAAAAAGAAGTAACTTCATGTCAGGATGCAGTTCCTGCGAGGAGGGAAGTATGGTCAACCTCGAGATCATGTTTCCAAAATGAGGCTGGATTACACACAAGGTGCCAGTTCCCTAATGATGCTGGATTAGACTTAAGGTGCAAATTCCCAGATGATGCTGGATTACACACAAGCCAGGTGGAGTCATCAGCTGTTCGTGTGCTCGAGATCATGTCAGGATGCAGTTCCTGCGAGGAGGGAAGTATGGTCAACTCTATTTTTTATCCCTACTCTTATAAAAAGCATTGTCGGTGATGATCGTGTGCCTGCCATCCTGCAATATAGGCCGTCCGATCTATATCTGACGGATAGGAAGGAAACTATGACAATTTTGCAAAAAGATACCCACACCCCTCTCCACATTTGCAAATAAGGCCTTCCCTCGTTCATCCTTTTCCCCCACAAGATAAACTACTCATACAAATGCATCTTGATGTTCCATGCAACGCATGGGCATCTTGCTAGTTGTTGCAAAAAGCCCATGTGTGTGTGAGAGAGTGGGAGAGTGGAGGAGGACGGAGTGCATGTGTGACAAAGACACAAGGAGTGTGTGTGCGATAGGTATCAGCTTAAGATGAGGCGATAGTGTGTGTGTGCACGATCGAGAGGGCGTGTCTCAAGAAGGGAAGAAATGTCTACATAGATACAAGGAGCGGGAGAGAGACATGTATGCGATGGTGGAAGCACGAGTGTGCGGGTGTATAAACCTATCTAGAGGCTAGCTAGTCGATAAATGTTTGTGAGAGAAATACGAGTCGGGGTGCGAAAGCGAGAGTTTTGTGAGAGAGAGAGACGGTAGTCGGGAAGGGGAGTGGAAGCAGGAGTTGTGTGTGTGTGTCTGTGAGAGAGAGAGGAGACGGTAGTCGGGGTTGTCTGATCGGTAAACAAATGAATAATGTCAGTCTGGGATGGAGACGAAAAGGAGACCGCAACAAATGTTGTGTCTACATGAGAGAGAGAGAGAGTAATTTTAGTGGTATGAGTCATATGTAGAGACATATAGGGTGTGAGAGAGAATCCCATAAAGAGAAAGACAAAGACAAAGTGAAAGACGAGTGGAGACTGTGTGTGTGGCGGTGAAAAAGAAAGCTTAGGTACCGAGTGATACCGGAGAACAGTAGAGACGTGAGAGATAATGAAAACCGTGTAATGTATAATGATAGGGAGAGTGTGACACTTCTCAAGGGAGACGTCGAGAGACCATGTTTGTGAGGATAGGAGAAACATGAAGTGAGCATGCGGGTGAGCTGGAGAAAAGAGAGTGATAGCTACCTGAAGGAGCATGCATGCGAGAGAGATGGGCGTGAAAGGAGTGAACAAAAAAGGGATTCAAATATTTGAATTCGAGATGATGATACATGTAATCCATACTCGAACCAAAATTGATCTATCAAACATGCATACTCATATGAATTCACGCACATCTATGTTATTTAATATGTAGATATTACTGATCCATACATTTTAGTAGAACATAATTTGGTTAAATTTTTTCGAATTCAACCTTAAGATTTTGAGATCGTTGTATTTGTAAATCATATTATACATATAAAGGAGCAGAATTCTTTGTTGTGCTTTTGAAAGTATATATAAAAAATGATGTATATAGAATGTAATTCCAATTGAAAATGGATCCCGCCCGAAAAAAATAGAATACAAACGGGATTCGAATTGATTTGGCATGGTAAACATGCACTCTGCAAATTTTGAACGATGCGGGGAAAGTCGCAGTAACCGCCCGAAACCAAAATCTGCGAGATGGAAATCACTACTGCCAATCCCTGCCACGCAAAGCCTATCTGCTGGATTTCTATAGGTTTCAATAGAGGTAGGTTTGTAATTTCACCCAAACGTGACGTAACTGCCTCTCACCCGGATTCATACACGGTGGGCACCAAAACACAGTGTGTCCTCGGCCGAAATCGACTCCCTCCCCGATTCATATTCATACACGGTGGGCACCAAAAACAAACTCTCGTCGGCAAATATTCGGTGTATGCGAGATTACCGTCCTATCCTCAACCGACTAATGTTGCTGTGATGTAGTAGAAATTTGAAACGGGGGCTAAGTTTGTAAATTTCCTCGCATTTGAGACAAGCGCGCCCGAATACATGGTTCCCCCTTCCTCTCTACCTCCCTTTTCCCCATTCGTACTCCGTGGGCGCCAAAACACCCTCTCCACCCCACCCTCCTCCGCCCGCCGCCGTCCGCCACCCCATCCACCGCCGTCCTTCTCCACGAACATTTTATTATCCAAAATCTGCTTGCTCTTCTTTACCATGTTCCTCTTCCGTTCTTCTTTAATATGTACTCTCTCCGTTCCTAAATACAAGTCTTTGTATAGATTCCACCATGGACTACATATGGAGCAAAATGAGTGAATCTACACTCTAAAATGTATCTAGATACATCTGTATGTGATCCATAGTGGAAATCTCTACCAAGACTTATATTTTGGAACGGAGGGAGTATGATAGTAGTACAGTATGTTCCTTGTACTGAAGATGAGCAGGGACATTTGTAGTGTAGAGGTCTAGACGGTTGGTTGTGATGGACACTTTGAGCCTCTTTGATTCGTAGGATCTTGTAAACATAGGAATAGGATTTGTAGTGGCCTGCCCACTTGAATCCTATAAGAATAGCAAGGAAATGCAGGGAGTTGTGTTGCCTTTGAGAGTTACACTGATATTAACAGTACCGCACCTTCACTTGAAGAGTGCTGGTATACGAAGCCTTTCTAGCCGTACCGGCAATACTAGCACATATATTCCAGCAAGTTCCACTTTGCTGATTTTACTCTGATGCTTAAGGTTTTCCCGTTATATCTACACTATGATCTGTGCAGCTGCTTTGTGTCGCACTAGCAGCAGTCCACTCTTGAAGCTAAACACTGCAAGGACTTACAAAATTGGCACCAAGGCATTGAGTGCCATTCTGGATGCAATGAAACTCATATGCTCCCCACCAGTTGATTCTTGTTCAGAATATGATCCTAATGACTATTCTAACCTCGAGGAGTCAAAGGCTGATGGCCTGTCCTGTTCACCCATCAAGGTGCCTATTCTAATTTGGCAATGTTTTATTGATTGCGGGTATCTTGCATATGCTGTCTTGCATTTCTTCTACTTTGTTGCACCGCCATCTGCTTAGTTTACTCATCATATATGTCGAGATGCCATGCCCATCCATTATCAATACATATTCCATCTGTCATCATACCATGTTTTTCCACTCAAATGTTATTCTTGTGCATCAGACATCAAAAAGGAAGAGGGTGATTGCCGAACCTGAAGGAGCACCAGCAAAGTCCTTGAAAAACGTGGTGGTGCCGGAGAAATCAGACAGCATCCCACTTATATTGGTTGTACAACCAGTGACACAAAACGTAGGACCGACTCCAGCAGACTGTACCCATACTTCACTGGCCACACCACTAGCCCCACCACTCAGGACCTTCACTCTAGCAAAAGGTATACCGATTTCATTTTCCATAGCACCAGCTGTACCACAGAAAAATCCCACTCCAGCAAAAAGTACAACAAGTCCACCGGCCGAAGACCTATCCCAAATGCAGAGACGGCCAATTCCTGCAGATTGGAACCCCATTCCATTTATTCCCAGTTTAAAAGACAATGCTTTCAATGTTGTTAGGGGCTACGTGCATATATTCCCATCATGGGAAGATTATTGTGAAGACAAACACCATTTTCACATCTTCCTGTCCAACTTACGTGTAAGTGCTATTATTCATGGTTATTATTTTCCTGTTTTCTGCTGATTGAACACATCAATGATTTACATTACATTGTTGTAACTAGGCGAGGGTCAATCTGGATAGTCATGACGAGCAAAGCTTGCTTGTGCTTTTCAAGGAAGCATTGCAGCAGTATCGGTGTTACCTGAGGAAATCACACTTTGATGGCAAGTCTATAAACGAATTTTCGGTGAAGTCTCCTGTGCTAAATTTAGAAGACATTGAATGGAAAAACCTTGTTATGCACTGGTCTCGTTCCCAGGATGAGGTATTGTCTATGAAATCACATGACAATTTGAACTTCTACGTTTCCGCATGTGCCTTACGGATCTTTTTTGCAGGAAATTTGCTCGAAGAAGAATTCTCGTTTGACAAGAACGATAGGATATCGCAAATATAGTACCCGCTGCTTTGCTCTTGTTAGTACCTGTTGTCCTGTATCACTGTACTTGCATACATACCTGGTTCATTATGTGACAGCAGTATGCATGATAGCTTGCTTATCAATTGTTCGCTCCAAATTATCTGATCTGTATGAATGGTTACATTAGTGTAGAATATATCCAATGCCAATGTTTTTTTAGCTCTGCATTGTTCTTGTAAGTACATGCTGTCCTTTATCAGTGTACTTATAATGACATGTAGTTGTTCATCTACCATCACTCTGCAGCTTATTTTCCTTTGCCCTCCATTTTCTACACATCAGATCTATATTTACTCTTACCATAAGGTTGGTACTGAAGAAGTTTAGCTGTGCATTGCTCTTGGTTGTACCTTTTGCCTGTATCGCTGCACCTACATTTATAGATACTTGGTTATGTAGCATCACTCTTCATCTTATCTTAAATATTCTGCATTTTTTCGTATATTATCACATCTATATTTACTCTTAACAAAATGTAGAATAAAGGCAATGCTTTTGAAGAAGATTCTGTGGTAAACTTCTTGAATTTCCCCCCCATCGGCATGGACAAGGCCTTTATAGAGCCTGTCTTCACCAATAATGTAAGTTTGTCCATCTCAAGCCTTCAAACTTTGTTGTATATATTTGGTTAGGCATGACCGCAACAGCTGTTTATTTTTGGTGTTTGCATCAAATTGCTTGTTTAAAGTTTATTATGTAGTTCATAAACAAAAGTTTGTCCTTTCTCAATTTAAGTTTTCAGTTGTACAACCAAGTTCCTTCTTCATACCATGTAAATTAAACTATACAGAGCAAGTGATCTTCTTTTGCACTGCATGTATGCTTCTGTTCTTCATCCGTAATCCAGTGGTGTGGTGAACCTACCCACTACAGCACAATGTCATATTCTTCAATGTCTTAACTATGAACAATGTCATATCATTCTGCTATTATTTAAACTGTCTCTTTATTTGCCAATCTGAAATGGTATAAATTGACAGCACACTAACCATTGATACTTATGAGTTCTTGATCTGTAATCCAGTGGTGTCGTGAAGCTGCCATCTCCTTCACAATGTCATTTCCTGCCATGTCTTGACGTGAACAATACCATATTGTGTTAATGCAATTTTAAACTGTGTCACTTTATTCGTCAGTAAGAAATGTGATGAATTGTCAGCACTGATACTTTTATGTGCAAAACCTGTCATCTGTCTGCTTGTTTATCTTTCAGAGTGAGGAAGATATAAGTGTTGAACAAGCCCAGTCTCATCATCTTGCTCAGCTACTTGTGTTGCAGCTCCCCAGCAGGGCTAACCTTTCTTGAACTCTATTGAAGTGCTGTCGGTTTTGTATATTATTCTGTCAGTGTGTTTATTTGCACTGGTGGCGATCTTTGATGCCCAGTGTATGTAATCTGCTGTCTGCTTGTGCTTTATTATCATAGTGGCGAACTTTGATGCCCAGTGGATGTAATATGCCGTAATTTCTTTATTGTATAGTCTAGGTTTTTTCTTATTCACGATGCTGCAGTTATTTTACTGTATATATATATCCTGTCTTCGCAGTAAACCGGCCAAACCGTAAAATTATGGTACATAATCGGGCCGTCATGCAATCACGATGTAGGTTGGGCCTGAAACGTGCCGAACAGCTCACGGGCCGGCAGCAGCCCGAAATGAAGCCCGACCCATGATTGTGCTAATCAAATCACGGGCTTTTAACAGGCCAAAATTGTCTCGGTCCTTGTTTGGACCAATCAGATATCGGTTGCGAGCAGGCCGGATGCAAACGAGGCCGTAGTTAGGCCCAAATATATGACAGGCTTTTAACAGGCCGAAATTAATATAGGGCCAAAATGTTAAACGGGCCCTTAGCAGGCCAAAACTAATATCAGGCCGAATTACTAAGTGGGCCTTTAGCAAGTGGGCCCAAAAGCATAGTGTCCAGTTGACGGGCCGAATCTGATATGGGCCATAATTGAGCCCAAAGCCTCTTAAAGGGCCGGACCTGATCTGGGCCGTAATTTGGCCCAGAACATGGTAGGCTTTTAACGGGCCAGATCTCATATGGACCACTATTAGGCCCGGAGCGTGGCAGGCCATTAATGGACCAGATCAAATATGGGCCGGCATTTGGCCCAAAACATGGCAGCCAGTTAATGGGCCGGCCTACTAGGGTCCTCAAAATCTTGTGGGCCTAAAGCTGGGTCGGCCCATTAATGTCGGCGAAATCTCGTGGGCCTTTAGCTGGGCCGGCCCATTATGATCCGCAAGAATCTTGTGGGCCTTTACCTGGGCCGGCCCATTATGGCACACAAAAATATTGTGGGCCTTTACCTGGGCCGGCCCATTATGGCCCGCAAAATCTTGTGGGCCTTTAGCTGGGCCAGCCCATTATGGTCCACAAAATCTCGTGGGCCTTTAGCTGGGCCGGCCCGTTATGGTCCGCAAAATCTTGTGGGCCTTCAGTTGGGCCGGCCCATTTAAACTTGATGGGCCGGTCCACGTGTCAACATATCATAGGCGCGTCTCGCCCATTGGATGAGTGACACCTGTGCCAACGCGGACCTGACACGTGTCTCCTCCAACCAATGATGATTTTACATGTGGAAAATCCCCATTGGTCGGGGCTGTTAACGGGTTATCGGATCCAAAACCCGACCCGATAGCTTAACGGCGTTCCGTTACGGTGGATGCCACGTGCCGGTCACCCTTGACGAAAGCACTTCTGTGACGCGCGATAATTTTGGTAATGTCATGGAACACTTCTACGACAACGCAGGTATGACTATCTTGATTCTGTCATAAATTTGTCATGGATGTACATGCATGGCAAAAAACGCGACCTACTGTGACAAACACGTATCATCACAGAAGTGTCTTTTTTTTAGTGTCATTGTTTCGCGTGTGGACAATCTCAGTACCATGTCGCTCATCGCGTGCTCGTCGGGGCTGTACCGTTTACTTAAAGCCCTCAGGCTGGAGCTTTTTAAGCCAGCTCCTTGCTTGCTGATGCCGCCTGATCTTCGCAAACGGCGTGTCACGCAGCATAACGATCGTAGGGTGGCGAGCATCAACCCCCTTGACTGCGATCCGATCCCCGTCACCCTCAACTACATTAACGGTATGTACTGGGTCGGCATGAACACGTCTTGGATGGTGCTCGTCGACGGTCGCGGCAGCTGGATGCTCGTGGAGGTCTACACCCGGCGATTGATCCCCCTTCCTTCGATTAACATTGCACTGCTTTGGCACCGTGGCCCAGAATACTCGGAATCTTATAGTAGCCAACATGATACCAAGTTTGATTTGCTCAAGGTTGTAATCTAACAAGTGCCCATAAGATCTGCGAATTATAAAGACTTCAGGCTAATTGCGTTCTTCAACCGCGGTCTCGCCTATCTGACAGGTCACTGCAGTAAGTGGATAAATCTGCACGTCCATCGCAGGATCATACATCCTCCATGGTTCTCTGATGCCATTGAACACAAGGGCTTCATTTACGCTGTCGACTCCTTCTATGGCTGGACGTATTGCTGGCCTACTCCAGTCATCGCTACAAACGGCTATTACAGCAGTATGTCACTTTCCTATGATATCATGATGGCTTGCTTATATTACTGTCAACATTTAGTGGAAAAATATTCATGCTCATAACATGCTGTTCTTAAGATTGACTACATCAAGAGCCCTTTTTTATTTGACTCCAACTTTTTTTAGGGTTATTTGGCTCGAACTTGATATGATGTTGTGGGCCGCCTGGTGTCCCTACCCTTCCTAATCCCAGAACCTTTCAAAGAAAAGCGGCATGGCAGTTGCAGGTGGTTCCTGGCTCGATCAGACGATGGTGAACGATTGATGATCGTTCGCACATACCGGACGTGTTGTTTCGCGGAATATAATCACATTCACTGCAAGGTCTTTGAGCAGGATCCCAGCTTCTCTGGGCCTTCAGGAATTTTTGACTGGAGGTTGGTAAGTAGCCTTGGTACACGCTCTCTGTTTGTCGGATTGAATTATTTGATTAACCAGGAGATAACCGATGGCAAGGATCATGATGGCAACGCGGTTCCGTTCATCAGGCAAAACTGTGTGTACACAGCGTACCATGCGTCTCTGCATGCACCATACCCTGATATGTGCCGCCACGCTCTGCAGCCCAAAGTAGGAGAGAGGGTCGCAAGTATCAGACTTCGACCTGCTGGCTGGAGTTTCCCCCGTCAGGCACCCATCTGGTTCAAGCCGTCAACCAATCTCCACAACTTAATAAATAGTAACGTCTAACTGAGCCAGTTAGTTAGATGCGTACACTTGTGTAGTATGATCTTTATTTAGTTTGATGCATACACTTGTTCTTTTTTGGTAGCCCTTTTGTAATGATGGCTGATGTTTGGTTTGGAAGAGAGAGCCGCGTCTTCACTCTTCTGGCCTGCTTACTACTTCTGTTGCACCCCCAGCCCTGGTTGCTGCTGCTGCTGTTTTCAATGTACAATGAGTAGTATATTTCGTCTGTTGGTTGAATAAATGTGTTGTTAGAATGACAAACACAATGTTTTGGAAGTCGTTGCACGGTTTGATCCTTTAGTGCCCCCTACCGTACGTAGCGCATACTATTTTTCATACGGAACACATTTTCCACTTGTTGATAACATGCAGCCCACTGTTGAAGGCCCAATACAGAAGCCCATAATTAACTGGAAGGGAGGCTCTCACATGAATCCGGCCCAGGTACATGCTCATGGTCCCCTAAACATAAATAAGTCAATAAATAAATAAAGCTAAATGCTCATGCCCCAGTTCTTTAAATTCACGATTTAATAGGAGGATATTATTTCCTATGATAGTGTCGTTACATTCAGTTGATATTATTCTTCGGCAAAGATAGTGACCAGTCTTCTTTCTCCCAACATTTTCTTCCTGCAACCAGCGGACCCATGCAAATCGTAGTCAACGTCGTAAATAGATCCGGTCCATTTTTATTTTTCAATAAGAATGTCCAACCCAGCCCAGCACATTGGAGACAACACTTTATCCTCCGCCTTGGTGCGCTCGCCGCTGCGCCGCAGTCCGACCCTGTCAACATAGTTTTTTTTCGAAATGGTCCATGTCAACATAGTGAATCGGGAGAGGACTGTAGTTGTGAGTATGACAGTACGGACCCACCAGGTCCACTCCCGAACACAAGCAAGCGCCTATTTTACTACTCAGATGAACCCCTCGTTTTTTCACTCTCATCCACCCTGCTGATATCTAGGACCCACATCATTTTCAACGTATAGTCAATTAATGACAAAATTGCACAACTTTTTTTAGTAGTAATTCAGAGGAGCAGGCTATAAACTGGGTTGTGCGGTCTCTAATATTTTTTTTATTATTTCCAAAAACAACTTCCGTGGAGTTTCATGACTTTTGGAGTTGTGCAGAATAGGTCTCTAATATTTGCTCCTTTTCCAGCCCAAAATTCCAGCTGCCGGCATTCTCCCCCTTTATGTAAACCTTGTAAAATAAGAGAGAATAGGCATAAGTATTGTGACATAATGTGTAATAACATCCCATAATGCAATGAATATTGATATAAAAGCATGATGCAAAATGGACGTATCAACTCCCCCAAGCTTAGACCTCGCTTGTCCTCAAGAAGAAGCCGATAACGATAAATATGTCCACATGTTTAGAGGTAGAGGTGTCGATAAAATAAAATACGGACATGAGGGCATCATGATCATTCTTATAACAGCAACATATATGGATATTGTCATATGATTTCTTATGCTCAAGTAATAATCTATTCACAATGTCAAGTATGAATCAGAAACTTTATTGAGAACCAACAAACTATAATATCAGTCATTGAAGCAATTGCAATTTATCATAACATCAGAAAGAGTCTATGTGAGAGCTTTTCAGCAAGTCCACATACTCAACTATCATTTAGTCTTTCACAATTGCTAACACTCATGCAATATTTATGGTTATGGAGTTTTAATCGGACACAGAGAAAGATAGGAGCTTATAGTTTTGCCTCCCAACCTTTTACCTCAAGGGTAATGTCAACAATAATAGTTCATGCTAACTTACATCCAATTAGATATATATATCAGGATCTTTCCAACACACTATGCTTGCCAAAGGATAAAATGTAAAAAGGAAAGGTGAAAATCACCATGACTCTTGCATAAGGTAGAAGATAAAAGTAAAAGATAGGCCCTTCGCAGAGGGAAACAGAGGTTGCCATGCGCTTTAAGGGTTGGATGCACAAAATCTTAATGCGAAAGAACGTCACTTTATATTGCCACTTGTGATATGGACCTTTATTATGCAGTCCGTCGCTTTTATTTATTCCACATCACAACATCGTATAAAGCTTATTTCCTCCACACTAATCAATCATACAAATTTAGAGAGCAATTTTTATTGCCTGCACCGATGACAACTTACTTGAAGGATCTTACTCAATCCATAGGTAGATATGGTGGACTCTCATGGCAAAACTGGGTTTAAGGGTATTTGGAAGCACAAGTAGTATCTCTACTTGGTGCAAAGAATTTGGCTAGCATGAGGGAGAAAGGCAAGCTCAACATGTTGGATGATCCATGACAATATACTTTGTTTCAGATATAAGAAAACATAACCCATTACGTTGTCTTCGTTGTCCAACATCAACTCTTTAGCATGTCATATTTTAATGAGTGCTCACAATCATAAAAGATGTCCAAGATAGTATATTTATATGTGAAACCTCTCTTTCTTTATTACTTCCTATTAATTGCAACGATGACCAAAGCTATGTTTGTCAACTCTCAACAACTTTTAATCATCATACTCTTTCTATGTGAAGTCATTACTCTCCATAAAATCAATATGATCTCTTTGTTTCTTTTTATTCTTTCTTTTTCTTTTATGCCCTCAAGATCATAGGAAAATAATCAAGCCCTTGGCTCAACACTAATCTTTATTATATAGCTCACGGACTCGATTACATAAAGGGATCATAAAGCAAAACTCAAAACTAGATCATACCAAAAACATTATTCTACTAGATCAAGATATTACTAAGAAGGATCGAACTAAGAAAAATGGTAAAGATAGAGATGTGATGGTGATACGATACCGGGGCACCTCCCCCAAGCTTGGCAGTTGCCAAGGGGAGTGCCCGTACCCATGTGATTATGTCTCCTTTGCTGGTGAAGAAGATGGTGGAGTTGTCGATGATGTGGGCCTGTCGTCCATCTTCCAAGGCATAGGCTCACCATCATAGAAGGATGATCGAGTCTCCTAGATCCTCAAATCTACAGCCAAACTCATCCTCTTGAATATATATTCAAACTAACAGTTTTGGTTTTGCAGGTCATAGATTTGGTCGGAGATGCTCAATCTTCTCGTGAAGCTTGAAGATGGTTTCCCCGATGTTATTTGCATCCAGCTTGTGGTTGTTGGTGAACTCCGCGATCATCATGTGGTTGGCGTTGAGTCCACATTCCACCATCCCCTCACACTTGAAAACTTGTTGCTCCATTGCTTCAAGCCTCGTCTCCATGCTTCCGGTCCTCCTTGGTCCCTCAACATCGCGGATGTGCAGCAACCCATCACGCATCTCAATGTTTGAGGGTGTTGCAGCACCTTCGCGAGGTAGGGGTTGATGACCTTCTCGAAGAACTTGTCCTTGGGGGCGCTTGGAGACGTCATGATGATCTAGATCTGTCAGGAAAACAGCTCGAAACGAAAATAGAGGATATTTGCGTAATACAGGAGTCAAAACCTTCTGGAGATTATATAATGATTTTTTACGACCAAAATACGTATCGTGCAAGAAAACAGAGTCCGAAGAGCACACGAGGTAGGGGGCACGCCCAGAGGGGTAGGGCGCGCCCTCCACCCTCGTGGAGCCCTCGTGTCCTTCCCGGACTGCTTCTTATTTTTCTATTTTTCTAAATATTCCAAAACGGAGAAAAATTGCCATTAGAACTGTTTTGGAGTCGGTTTACTTACCGTACCACATACCTATTCCTTTTCGGAGTCTGAAACATTCTGGAAAGTGTCCCTTATGTATTCCTCTGGGGTTACGGTTTAAATAACATTGCTTTCAACATTTATAGGATTACCTGAGATATAATGTTTGATTCTTTGACCGTTCACCACCTTCGGATTCGTGCCTTCGAAGTTGCTGATTTTTATGGCACCGAAATGATAGACCTCCTCGATAACGTAAGGACCTTCCCATTTAGAGAGAAGTTTTCCTGCAAAAAAATCTTAAAAGAGTTGTATAGCAATACATAATCACCTACATTAAACAATTTGGCATTCTCATAAGCTTGGGTTCTCCACTCATCAAGTGAGCTAATGTCAAATAGCCTTTTCTCACCGGCAAGTTTGAAATCATAATTGAGCTCTTTAATAGCCCAATATGCCTTATGTTCTAGTTCGAGACGTAAGTGACATGCTTTTCCATAAACTATTTTATATGGAGACATACCCATAGGATTTTTATATGCAGTTCTATAGGCCCATAGTGCATCATCAAGTTTCTTGGACCAATTCTTTCTAGACCTATTAACAGTCTTCTGCAAAATTAATTTGAGCTCTCTGTTACTCAATTCTACTTGACCACTAGACTGTGGGTGATAAGGAGATGCAATTCTATGATTAACATCATATTTAGCAAGCATTTTACGGAAAGCACCATGAATAAAATGTGAACCACCATCAGTCATTAAATATCTAGGGACTCCAAACCTCGGAAAAATAACTTCTTTAAGCATCTTAATAGAGGTGTTATGATCAGCACTACTAGTTGGAATAGCTTCTACCTACTTAGTAACATAATCAACAGCAACTAAAATATGAGTATACCCATTAGAGGCAGGAAACGGTCCCATATAATCCAAGCCCCAAACATCAAATGGTTCAATAACAAGTGAATAATTCATAGGCATTTCTTGACCTCTACTAATATTAGCAATTCTTTGACATTCATCACAAGATAAGCCAAACTTACGGGCATCCTTGAAGAGAGTAGGCCAATAATAACCGGATTGCAATACCTTATGTGCAGTTCTATCTCCAGCGTGGTGTCCTCCATAAGCCGCGGAGTGACACTTGCGTAGGATCTATTCCTGTTCATGCTCAGGTACACAACGTCTAATAACACCATCTACTCCTTCCTTATAAAGATGTGGGTCATCCCAGAAGTAATGTCTCAAATCATAGAAAAACTTTTTCTTTTGCTGGTATGTGAACTAGGTGGTATAAATTTATCAACAATGTAATTAGCATAATGAGCATACCATGGAGTAGTATGAGAATCATTTATGACATTTAGTTGTTCATCAGGAAAGCTATCATCAATAGGTAGTGGGTCATCGAGAACATTTTCTAACCTAGACAAGTTGTCTGCAACGGGGTTCTCAGCTCCCTTTCTATCAATAATATGCAAATCAAATTCTTGTAGCAAGATAACCCATCTGATAAGTCTAGGTTTAGCATCTTTCTTTTCCATAAGATATTTAATAGCAGCATGATCAGTGTGAGTAGTTACTTTAGAATCAACAATGTAAGGTCTGAACTTATCACAAGCAAATACAACTGCTAAGAATTCTTTTTCAGTAGTGGCATAATTTCTCTGGCCATTGTCTAGAGTTTTACTAGCATATTGAATAACATTTAATTTCATATCAACTCTTTGCCCTAGAAAAACACCTACAACATAATCACTAGCATCACACATAATTTCAAAGGGTAAATTCCAATCAAGTGGCTGAACGATAGCTGCAGAAATCAATGCTTTCTTAAGTATTTCAAATGCTTCTACACAATCATCATCAAAGACAAATGGTATATCTTTTTGTAATAAATTAGTTAGAGGCCGAGAAATTTTTGAGAAGTCCTTAATGAACCTCCTATAAAATCCGGCGTGACCAAGGAAACTTCTTATACCTTTGATGTCCTTGGGACATGGCATCTTTTCAATAGCATCAACTTTAGCTTTATCAACTTCAATGCCTCTTTCAGAAATTTTGTGCCCCAAGACAATACCTTCATTAACCATAAATTGGCACTTCTCCCAATTCAAGACAAGGTTAGTTTCTTCACATCTCTGCAAAACTCGATCAAGGTTGCTTAAGCAATCATCAAAAGAGGATCCATAGACGGAGAAATTGTCCATGAAAACCTCACAAATCTTTTCAGAAAAATCAGATAATATAGCCATCATGCATCTTTGAAAGGTAGCAGGTGCATTACATAAACCAAAAGGCATACGTCTATAAGCAAAAGTACCGAAAGGGCAAGTAAACATGGTCTTAGCTTGATCATCAGCTGACACATGTATTTGAGAGAAACCAGAATAACCATCTAGAAAGCAAAAATGTGTATGTTTGGATAATCTTTCTAGCATTTGATCAATAAAAGGTAAGGGGTAATGATCTTTTTTAGTAGCTTTATTTGATTTGCAGAAATCAATTACCATCCTATAACCCGTAATAATTCTTTGCGGAATCAATTCATCTTTATCACTAGGAACGACAGTAATACCTCCCTTCTTAGGAACACAATGGACAGGACTTACCCACTGACTATCAGCAACAGGATAAATTATACCTGCCTCAAGGAGCTTTAGGATTTCCTTTCTTACCACTTCTTTCATCTCCGGATTCAGCCGTCGTTGGTGATCAATAACTAGTTTGGCGTCTTTCTCCAAATTTATTTTGTGTTGACATAGAGTGGGACTAATGCCCTTGAGATCATCAAGAGTATATCCAATAGCAGCACGGTGCTTCTTCAGAGTTTTCAATAATTTTTCTTCCTCCTTCTCTGAAAGGTTAGCACTAATAATAACAGGATATATCTTCTTTTCATCAAGATAAGCATATTTAAGAGTATCAGGTAATGGTTTAAGCTCAAACAAGGGATCACCCTTGGGTGGAGGAGGATCCCCTAGGATTTCAACAGGCAAATTGTGTTTCAGAATAGGTCCCTGTTTAAAGAACACTTCATCTATTTCCCTTCTTTCATTCATAAACATATCATTTTCATGGTCTAGCAAATATTGTTCTAAAGGATCACTAGGAGGTACGGCAATAGAAGCAAGACCAATAATTTCATCTTTACTAGGCAATTCCTCTTCACGGTGTTGTCTACGAAATTTAGAGAAATTAAACTCATGAGACATATCACCCAAACCAATAGTAACAACATCCTTTTCGCAGTCTATCTTAGCATTAACAGTGTTTAAGAAGGGTCTACCAAATATAATGGAACAGAAGCTATCTTGTGGGGAACCAAGAACAAGAAAATCAGCAGGATATTTAGTTTTCCCAGACAAGACTTCAACATCTCTAACAATTCCAATTGGTGATATAGTATCTCTATTGGCAAGCTTAATTGTGACATCAATTTCTTCTAACTCAGTAGGTGCAATATCATGCATAATTTCTTTGTATAAGTCAATAGGTATTGCACTAGCACTAGCACCCATGTCACATAAGCCATGATAACAATGATCTCCTATTTTAACAGAAATAACAGGCATGCTTACCACATGTCTATGTTTATCTTTAGCACAATGTTTAGCAATTCTAGCAGTTTCATCACAGAAATAAATAACATGCCCATCAATATTATCAGCCAAGAGATCTTTAACAATAGCAATATTAGGTTCAACTTTAACTTGCTCAGGAGGTGTATAGGTTCTAATATTGCTTTTACGAACCACAGTTGAAGCTTTAGCATGATCCTTTATTCTAACAGGGAAAGGTGGTTTCTCAACATAAGTAGTAGGAACAATAGGATCATTATAAGTGATAGTCTTTTCTTCAACTTTAATAGGTTCAACTACTTTTACTTCTATGAGAGGATGTTATTTAAACCACTTCTCCTTAGGGAGATCAATGTGAGCAGAAAACGATTCACAAAAAGAAGCTACTATCTCAGAGTCAAGTCCATATTTAGTGATAAATTTACGGAAAACATTGGTCTCCATAAAAGGTTTAACACAATCAAACTTAGGTGTTATACCTAACTCCTTACCTTCGTCGAGGTCCCAATCTTCAGAGTTGCGTTTAATTCTTTCCAATAAATCCCATTTGAATTCAATAGTCTTCATCATAAAAGAACCAGTACAAGAAGTATCGAGCATGGTGCGATTGTTGTCAGAAAGCCGAGCATAAAAATTCTGAATAATCATTTCTCTTGAGAGCTCATGATTTGGGCATGAATATAACATTGACTTAAGCCTCCCCCAAGCTTGAGCGATGCTTTCTCCTTCGCGAGGGCAAAAATTATATATATAATTATGATCACGATGAACAAGATGCATAGGATAAAACTTTTGATGAAATTCCAATTTCAATCGTTTGTAGTTCCATGATCCCATATCATCACATAGCCTATACCATGTCAATGCATCTCCCTTCAAAGATAAAGGGAAGACCTTCTTCTTGATAACATCATTGGGCATACCTGCAAGCTTAAATAATCCACAAACCTCATCCACATAGATTAGGTGCTCATCAGGATGTAATGTTTCATCTCCTGCAAAAGGATTAGCTAGCAGTTTTTCTATCATACCCGAAGGAATTTCAAAGTAGACATTTTCATTTTCAGTAGGTTCAGTAGATTGAGGAGCAAATCTTTTCTCTACTGGTCGGGGTGAAGATACCCCGAACAAGCCCCTCAGAGGATTACTTTCCATAGTAACAAGTGACAGTAAATTTCAGCACACTATATAAATTTTTCCTTACCAAATTCCACCTACCAAAGGCGCTTCACTCCCCGGCAACGGCGCCAGAAAAGAGTCTTGATGACCCACAAGTACAGGGGATCTATCGTAATCCTTTCGATAAGTAAGAGTGTCGAACCCAACGAGGAGTAGAAGGAAATGATAAGCAGTTTTCAGCAAGATATTCTCTGCAAGCACTGAAATTATAGGTAACAGATAGTTTTGTGATAAGATAATTTGTAACGAGCAACAAGTAAAAAAGTAAATAAAGTGCAGCAAGGTGGCCCAATCCTTTTTGTAGAAAAGGACAAGCCTGGACAAACTCTTATATAGAGGAAAGCGCTCCCGAGGACACATGGGAATTATCGTCAAGCTAGTTTTCATCACGTTCATATGATTCGCGTTAGGTACTTTGATAATTTGATATGTGGGTGGACCGGTGCTTGGGTGCTGTCCTTACATGGACAAGCATCCCACTTATGATTAACTCCTATTGCATGCAACTGCAACTACAAAAGAAGTATTAAGGTAAACCTAACCATAGCATGAAACATATGGATCCACATCAGCCCCTTACGAAGCAACGCATAAACTAGGGTTTAAGCTTCTGTCACTCTAGCAACCCATCATCTGCTTATTACTTCCCAATGCCTTCCTCTAGGCCCAAACAATGGTGAAGTGTCATGTATTCGACATTCACATAACACCACTAGAGGAGAGACAACATACATCTTATCAAAATATCGAACGAATACCAAATTCACATGACTACTAATAGCAAGACTTCCCCCATGTCCTCAGGAACAAACGTAACTACTCACAAAGCATATTCATGTTCATAATCGGAGGAGTATTAATATGCATATAGGATCTGAACATATGATCTTCCACCAAATAAACCAACTAGCATCAACTACAAGGAGTAATCAACACTACTAGCAACCTACAGGTACCAATCCCAGACTTGGAGACAAGAATTGGATACAAGAGATGAACTAGGGTTTGAGAGGTGATGGTGCTGGTGAAGATGTTGATGGAGATTGGCCCCCTCCCGATGAGAGGAGCGTTGGTGATGACGATGGCGATGACTTCCCCCTCCCGGAGGGAAGTGTCCCCGGCAGAACAGCTCCGCCGGAGCCCTAGATTGGTTCCGCCAAGGTTCCGCCTCGTGGCGGCGGAGTCTCGTCCCGAAAGCTTGCTTATGATTTTTTCTTGGATGAAAGACTTCATATAGCAGAAGATGGGCACTGGAGGACCACCAGGGGGCCCACGAGGCAGGGGGCGCGCCCAGGGGGTAGGGTGCGCCCCCCACCCTCGTGGCAAGGGTGCGGGCCCCCTCTGGTATTTTCTTCACTCAGTATTTTTTATTGTTTCTGAAAACAACTTCCGTGGAGTTTCATGACTTTTGGAGTTGTGTAGAATAGGCCTCTAATATTTGCTCCTTTTCCAGCCTAGAATTCCAGCTGCCGGCATTCTCCCCCTTTATGTAAACCTTGTAAAATAAGAGAGAATAGGCATAAGTATTGTGGCATAATGTATAATAACAGCCCATAATGCAATAAATATCGATATAAAAGCATGATGCAAAATGGACGTATCAGTCATCGGCATACCCAAAGACAAACCGGGCTCCCCTTGCCGCTAAAGTGCCGGACTCTCCCTCGAATTTCAAATCCGAACTCTCGAGGTCCGCATCAAGCGGGCGCGGCTAGGAGGCTCTCACCCCGGTCAGCCCTATGGACTCTCACTTCTCTTTCCAAACCTCGCTCCTGAACGAGGCTCTGGACTTAATGCAATCCCTCGACATTACAGAGGAACCGCTTCCGGATTACGCCCAACCCAGACTAGGGGCTGAGAGCGGGGAATTTATGTCCCACCCACCACCCACGTCAGAGCCACTATTGAAGATCTAACTGACATGCTGGACTACGCCTCCGAAGACATCGACGGCATGGACGACGATGTCGGAGACGAACAAGGCCAAGACCCTCCGTTTACCTGACGTTGGACGGTCGCCTCCACATACGATGTGTACATGGTGGACACACCCAAAGAGGATGACAACAACGGCAAGAAGGATCTGGCTGAGGACAAGCCTGCTAAAGCACCTCCAAAGCATCGACGTTAGCGGCGCCGCTCAAAATCGCGTCACGAAAAATACAACAATACCGGCACCGGAGACAATAACACTCCGGAGAATGCCAAAGACCCTGAAGCCTGTGTTGAACCAACATCCGAACAGGATGATTGGGAGGATGGGCAAGTTCAAATCGACGATCCGGTCGGGAACGAGGACTCGGAGGATAGTAATTACCTACCGATCTCCGAAGAGGACGTGAGCCTCGGCGACAAAGACTTCATCATGCCGGAGGAACCCCTCGAACAAGAGCGCTTTAAGCGCCGGCTAATCGCCACAACGAGAAGCATAAAAAAGAAGCAGCAGCAGCTTCAAGACGAACATGATTTACTCAATGACAGATAGAGTAATGTCCTGGCAGCCGAGGAATACGGCCTCGAACGCCCAACTAAGAGTTACCCGAAGCGCAAGCTACTACCACAATTTGACAACGAGGCCCTTGAGCCAATACCGCCAAAGCGTAAAACTATTGACGAACCCGACCGACCACCACGTGGACGGGACAGACCGGCTACTTATGCCGAACACTAGCCCGCGCCACCCCGCCATCGAGGCAAGCAGGCAACAGCCCCGGGCTATACCTACGACCCACGCAAGGACCTGGACAATAAAGTCGGTCAGACAAGATCAATCTATGGATCGAGGGGGTGTGCTCCAACGCGAGAGGACGGCCATCAGGCCTGGCGTGACAGGCACAACCTCACCCAGGCTGAAAACCACATACGGACTTCATCCGAACTGCGCCGTGACATCGCCCGATATAGAGGCGCCACACACCCCTTATGCTTCACCGACGAAGTCATGGAACATCAGTTCCTAGAATGGTTTAAACCCGTGAACATTGAATCATATGATGGTATGACAGATCCCGCAGTATGGATCGAAGATTTTCTTCTCTATATTCACATGGCCCGCGGTGATGATCTCCATGCCATCAAATACCTCCCGCTCAAATTAAAGGGACCGGCACACTAGTTAAGCAGCCTCCCAGAAAATTCTATTGGCCGCTGGGAAGACTTGGAGGATGCCTTTAGAGACAACTTCCAAGGTACCTATGTTCGGCCTCCAGACGCCGATGACCTTAGTCACATAGTCCGGCAACCTGGAGAATCAGCCCGGAAACTCTGGACCAGGTTCTTAATTAAAAAGAACCAAATTCTGGATTGTCCAGACACCGAAGCCCTCACGGACTTTAAACACAACATCCGAGACGAGTGGCTCCTCCGACACCTCGGCCAACAAAAGCCGAAGTCCCTGGCAGCCCTTACCACAGTTATGACCCGCTTTTGCGTGGGAGAAGATAGCTGGCTAGCTCGTAGCAGCAATAGCACCAGCGACCCTGGCACTTCCGAAGCCAGGGATGGCAATGTCAAGCCACGACGCAACAAGCACAAGCATCGAAGCAATAACGAAGATACCAAAGACACAGCAGTCAACGCTGGATTCAGTGGCTCTAAACCCGGTCAGCGGAAGAAGCCATTCAAAGGAAACAAGGATGGTCCATCTAGTTTGGACAGAATACTCGATCGGCCTTGCCAGATTCATAGCACCCCTGATAAGCCTGCCAATCATACCAACAGAAATTGTTGGGTCTTTAAACAGGCTGGCAAGCTCAACACCGAACACAAGGGGAAAGGGCCGCCCAGTGAGGACGACGATGAAGAGCCTCGCCCAACGAACACAGGGGGACAGAAGAAATTTCCCCCGAGATAAAAACGGTGAATATGATATATGCTACACATATCCGCAAAAGGGAGCACAAGCGCGCACATAGGGACGTCTACGCCATAGAGCCAGTCGCCCCAAAATTCAACCCATGGTCAGCCTGTCCGATCGCCTTCGACCGCAGAGGCCATCTGACCAGTATCTGTCATGGAGGTTCGGCAGCATTGGTCCTCGATCTAATTATCGACGGATTCCACCTCACGCGAGTCCTTATGGACGGCGGCAGCAGCCTTAACCTGCTTTATCAGGACACTATCCGCAAAATGGGCATCGATTCGTCAAGAATCAAGCCCACTAAAACCACCTTTAAAGGAGTAAAACCCGGTGTAGAAGCCTGTTGCACTGGCTAAATAACATTGGAAGTGGTCTTCGGTTCACCGGACAACTTCCGAAGCGAAGACTTGATCTTAGACGTCGTCCCTTTCCGCAATGGTTATCACGCACTGCTCGGGAGAACCGCCTTCGCCCGCTTCAATGCGGTCCCGCATTATGCTTACTTAAAGCTCAAAATGCCTGGACCCCACGGTGTTATTACAGTTAATGGAAACATAGAGCGCTCCCTCCGTACCGAGGAGCATACCACGGCCCTTGCTGCCGAAGTACATGGTGGCCTTATTGAGCCGAAAACTAAATCGGCAACCAAGCCCCCGGAAATTGTCAAACGGGTCCGGTCAACCCTGGAGACTGACAGTCCGGCTTGTCCAGAGCTAGATTAGCAATTCGGCCTCCGACAAAGCCCCAACCTGATAGCGGCATACGTACCGTGCGTACATAACTATGCACTAAAGATACCGTGGGCAAGGACGGAGGCATGCTAAACATAAGGTCCAAGGTACGGCTCGACCCTATCTGACCCTTCATATTTGTCCACCTTTTTCTTCTTGTTTTTACTTTCCAGGTTCTTTACAACCCACATCAATTTCTGGTTGTAACAAGGGCCCCTCTCTAGGTCCCTTATGCATACTCGATTGTTGATCCTCTCAAAGGATCATACACCAAGGCGAAAAGCGGCGCAGACGTGCGGCAGAGTGTCCAAAGGATCTTCAAGATCATGTTTTCAATTTTAGGACCTGTATACAGCTTTCCCTTGTTCTTGGCATGTAAAATAGCCGTGATGCTTATCGCATCTTCTGTAAAAATAGGTTTTGACGTACCAATCAGACTATAATGGAAAACAGTTTCGCTCAACCTTGTTCAGTATTGGCTTATTTCTTAATCTGTTTTTCCACTTTACGTCCGAATTGGCATATACACCTTGGTACGACTTAAATCGCCAGGGGCTCTATTTAAGCCATATATATATCCTCAGCAATAGAAAGTCTGAACACTCTCAGAGTATAATTCGGCATCCCGAATACTGCATTAAATGCATCGGCTCCGAATCACGTCTTTGGTCAATAGTTGGGTTGCCCGGCTCCTGTGCTTGCTACCTTACGTTCTATTTTTGGCTAAGGTAGTAAAGGGAGAACTCCTGCGATTGTGTTTCCGGCTGGCCCGGTCAAACACCTCGGTAGAGAAAGCCGAAAACTGATTGTCATGATGCGGCGAGAGCTGGTCAACAATTCAGTGACTTATTAGACGAAGGGCTAGCTTTTTTTCAGTCACGTGTCTAAGGCATCCAAGTTCGATAGCCGCATATGCACCAGGGGCTATCTTACAACCCCATTATCAAACTCCTATGGCTAAGTGAGAGTGGTAAAGCCACATAGTCCGATCGCCTGGTTCGCTGCACTGACACCTCCTTTACGGACCAAGACATTGGGTTAACGTGTGGTCACGTGCTATTCCGAACACCCCCTAGTATCTACGTAGGGGCTGAAGCCGACGACTGGCAAACTCTCAGGGATACAAATGGCCGCACAGGAGGAAAAACACTTTTAAAGACAAACTACATAAATATATTACAAAGCTTTGGTTTATACAACATCCGTGCAGTTCGGACACATTCACTCGAACAAGATGTCCTTTGAGCACTGGCCCTCTATCAAGCAGGCACCTTCCAGGACGTCTTCAAAATAGCGCTCCGGCGTACGGTGGTCCTTGCCTCCGGGCGGACCTTCAACGGCCATGATGGCGGCCTTCATCTTGGCCCAGTGCATCTTGACACAGGCAAAGGCCAGCCATGCATCTTCTATACATGACGACCGCTTGACCGCTTTAATACGGGGCAGCGCGTTAACAAGTCGCTGCACTAGGCCAAAATAGCTGCTTGGACCGGGTTCGGTTGGCCACAGCCGGACTATGATGTCCCCCATGGCCGATCTGAACATCCTATGCAGCTGTGCCATCTAGTCATTCGGTAGTGCGGGGTGCTCTCGTACCACGAACTGGGGCTAGAATTGCTCCTCCGTCGTGTGCCACTCTTGGGCCTGGAAGAACTGCGCGGCGTTGGCAGTGCTCTTCGGAAGATTCGCAAAGGCGTCTGGAGCACCCCACCGTTGCGTGAGTAAAACATACGACTAATTGCCGAATTTACTCTGTAGGGGAAAGCGCTTATCGACTGCTATTTGTCCGGCTTGCTTAATCTCCTCGCGAGCCGCTCGGGATTCGGCCCGCGCCTCCTCGGCCTCTTTGAGGGCCTTGGCTAGGTCGATCGCCTGGGTTTACTCTTCTCCTCTAGGGACTTGCAGTTGTCGGCGGCGTCCTTGAGCGCCTGCTCCACTTCGGTCACCCGCTCCTCATATTGGCAGCGGACAACCTGCTCGGACTTCAAGTCCTCGGCCGCTTTATCAGCGGTCGACTTGTTCACCCTTGCCTACTCCTTGGCATGGGTAAGTTCACCCCTAAGGGCCTCGACCGCAGCCGCGCTGCCTGCAATCGTACACATAGCAGCGCATGAGCTTTAACTCAAGATGTACATATTAATACAGGCACGAAAGACATGTTCTAAAAAAACATATCTTGTGCCTCATCAAAACCCTTGTTGATGCGGACGAGATCCTCATGAGCTAGTCCTAGCTTACGCTTAAGTTCGGATACTTCGGCGGCCTGGGCGATCGCCGCTAAGAGTGAAGCCTACATTTCAAGATATAAAAGTATATTAGCTCCTGCGAAAATTATTGATCGTCTGTCCACCCCCTTTTTAACAAAAGGGACGATTAGAGTCTCAGGGGCTACTATCTATACACAATCATCTTTTTCATGTGAAAAGCGGTCAGGAATATTACATTGCATACCTCGAAGCCTGTTAGCATGCTAGTGAAGGCCTCGTTCAACCTGTTTTTGACGGACTGAACTTTTTCAACCACCACACCCATTAGGGTGCGGTGCTCCTCCATGATGGAAGCACGTTGTAGTGCCTCCATCAGTGTGTTTGGCACCTCCGGATTAGTGGAGGTTGCCGTCGGAATTGGCACCCCCCTCCCTTGAGGGGGGTCACTTATTCGACTCTGGAGCCATTTGGGTTTCCGGAATAGTGTCCGGCTGGTGGTCGGACTGGTCCAGACCCCCGCCGTCAGCCCCCGAGGGGATTGATCCCCCCCCCCCCGTGTTTTTGGCGGCCGATGGGTTACCCTCTGGCGCTGTTTTGGTGGTTTCCCGTACCACCCCATGCCCCGGAGAGGCCCTTCGGGACAACACCTTGGTGTCGTCCGTGGCGATAGGCGGGGAGGCTCGCGAAGGCGACTTGCTCTCCATCATCCTCGGATCCAAAGAGTTCCCTTCCGATGATTGTTGGGGAAGATCGCGGGCCGGACTACACCATACAAAACGTTAATACCATAATCATCAAAAACCGGACTTATGTACGGCATGTTCGGATACTTACGATTCGGCAAGGGGCTTCGGCTCGGGGCGCCACTCGGGGTGGCCTCGACGTCCGAATCCGAGCTGTCTGGGAGGGATGTTTTTACCCTTTTGGGCGCCCCCGCCTCTGGATCTTCGGAGGCCGCCCTCTTCTTCTTCTTCCCCTTCGGGGAAAGGTTGTTACCGTCCTCCTCCTCCTCTTCATCTTCATCCTCCTCGGAGGAGTGAGTTTTGGTTTCTCCGGACACCGCGTCCGAAGTACCTTTGCGGCGAAGGCCGTCTTTGGCTTCCTTGTTCTTCTTCCGGACCTTTTTATTTGGCGCTTGATAGGCGCCGGGACCAGCATCCTCATTAGAAGAGGATCTGCTGGGTTTTCGGGTAATGGAGCTCGACATCTGATCCGTTCCGCCTTCTTTGTCCAGCACTCACTACAAAAAAAATACACTTCCGTGATGATACATGTTTGTCACAGTAGGTCACGTTTTCTGTCATGCATGTACATCCATGACAATTTTATGACAAAATCAAGATAGTCATACCTGTGTTGTCGTAGAAGTGTTCCATGACATTACCAAAATTATCATCACGGAAGTGTCCACTTCCTTGACGATAAATCGCGCGTCACAGAAGTGCTTTCGTCAAGGGTGACCGACACGTGGCATCCACCGTAACGGAACACCGTTAAGCTATCGGGTCCGGTTTTGGATTCGATAACCCGTTAACAGCCCGGACCAATGGGGATTTTCCATGTGTAAAATTCTGATTGGCTGACGAAACATGTGTCAGCTCCGCGTTGGCACAGGTGTCACTCATCCAATGGGCGAGATGCGCCTATGATATGTTGACACGTGGACCGTCCCAAAAGTGGCCCATAATGTTTAAATGGGCCGGCCCAACTAAAGGCCCGCAAGATTTTGCGGACCATAATGGGCCGGCCCAGCTAAAGGCCCACGATATTTTGCGGACCATAATGGGCTGTCCCAGCTAAAGGCCCACAAGATTTTGCGGGCCATAATGGGCCGGCCCAGGTAAAGGCCCATAAGATTTTTGCGGGCCATAATGGGCCGGCCCAGGTGAAGACCCACAAGATTTTTGTGGACCATAATGGGCCGGCCCAGCTAAAGGCCCACGAGATTTCGCCGACATTAATGGGTCGGCCCAGCTATAGGCCCACAAGATTTTGAGGACCCTAGTAGGCTGCCATGTTTGTTGGCTGCCATGTTTTGGGCCAAATGCCGGCCCATATTTGATCCGGTCCATTAATGGCCTGCCACGTTCCGGGCCTAACAATGGCCCATATGAGATCCGGCCCGTTAAAAGCCTACCATGTTCATGGCCAAATTACGGCCCAGATCAGGTCCGGCCCTTTAAGAGGCTTTGGGCTAAATTATGGCCCATATCAGATTCGGCCCGTCAACTGGACGTTATGCTTTTGGGCCCACTTGCTAAAGGCCCATTTAATAATTCGGCCTAATATTATTTTCGGCCTATTAAGGGCCCGTTTAACATTTCGGCCCTATATTAATTTCGGCCTGTTGAAAGCCCGTCATATAGTTGGGCCTAACTACGACCCGGTTTGCATCCGGCCTGCTCGCAGCCAATAATCTGATTGGGCCACACAAGGACCGAGACAATCTTGGCGTATTAAAAGCCTGTGATTTGATTGGCACAATCATGGGCCGGGGTCCATTTCAGGCTTCTGCCGACCCGTGAGCTGTTCGGCACGTTTCAGACCCAACCTACTTCTCAGCCTCCTAAAAGCCCATTGAGTTTTCTTGTGAATAGAGGGCCGGCGGTTTACTCTGCCTATTAAATGCCCCACTCTACTAGTGATGCCAGTTTACATTTAGGCCTTCTAATGGACCAAGATGACGGGGCCCATGATGCGGATCATACATCGTGATTGCATGACGGCCCGATTATGTACCGTAATTTTATGGTTTGGCCAGTTTACTGCGAAGACAGGATTTATATACAGTAAAATAACTGCAGCATCGTGAATAAGAAAAAACCTAGACTATACAATAAAGAAATTACGGCATATTACATCCACTGGGCATCAAAGTTTGCCACTATGATAATAAAGCACAAGCAGACAACAGATTACATACACGAGGCAACTAAACACGCCGACAAAATAATATACAAAACCGACAGCACTTCAATAGAGTTCAAGAAAGGTTAGCCCTGCTAGGGAGCTGCAGCGCAAGCAGCTGAGCAAGCTGATGAGACTGCGCTTGTTTAACACTTATATCCTCCTCACTTTGAAAGATAAACAAGCAGGCAGATGACATGTTTTGCACATAAAAGTATCAGTGCTGACAATTCATCACATTTCTTACTGGCGAATAAAGTGACACAGTTTAAAATTGCATTAACACAATATGGTATTGTTCAGGTCAAGACATGGCAGGAAATGACATTGTGAAGGAGTTGGCAGCTTCACGACACCACTCGATTACAGATCAAGAACTCATAAGTATCAATGGATAGTGTGCTGTCAATTTATCCCATTTCAGATTGGCAAATAAAGAGACGGTTTAAATAATAGTAGAATGATATGACATTGTTCATAGTTAAGACATTGCAGAATATGACATTGTGCTGTAGTGGGTAGGTTCACCACACCACTGGATTACGGATGAAGAATAGAAGCATACATGCAGTGCAAAAGAAGATCACTTGCTCTGTATAGTTTAATTTACATGGTATGAAGAAGGAACTTGCTTGTGCAACTGAAAACTTAAATTGAGAAGGACAAACTTTTGTTTATGAACTACATAATAAACTTTAAACATGCAATTTGATGCAAACACCAAAAATAAACAGTTTTTGCAGTCATGCCTAACCAAATATACACAACAAAGTTTGATGGCTTGAGAAGGACAAACTTACATTATTGGTGAAGGCAGGCTCTGTAAAGCCCTTTGTCCATGCTGATGGGGGGGGGGCAATTCAAGAAGTTTAACACAGAATCTTCTTCATAAGCATTGCCTTTATTCTACATTTTGTTAAGAGTAAATATAGATGTGACAATATAAGAAAAAATGGAGAATATTTAAGATAAGATGAAGAGTGATGCTACATAACCAAGTAGCTATAAATGTAAGTACAGCGATATAGGCAAAAGGTACAACCAAGAGCAATGCACAGCTAAACTTCTTCAGTACCATCGGTGTTATCCAACCTTATGGTAAGAGTAAATATAGATCTTATGTCTAGAAAATGGAGGGCAACGGAAAATAAGCTGCAGAGTGATGGTAGATGAACAACTACCTGTCAATATAAGTACATTGATAAAGGACGGCAGGTACTTACAAGAACAATGCAGAGCTAAAAATTTTCATTGGCATTGGATATATTCTACAATAATGTAACCGTTCATACAGATCAGATAATTTGGAGCGAACAATTGATAAGAAACCTATCATGGATACTGCTGTCACATAATGAACCAGGTATGTATGCAAGGACAGTGATACAGGACAACAGGTACTAACAAGAGCAAAGCAGCAGGCAGCATATTTGCGATATCCTGTCGTTCTTTTCAAACCAGAATTCTTTTTCGAGCAGATTTCCTGCAAAAAAGATCCATAAGGCACATGCGGAAAAGTAGAAGTTCAAATTGTCATGCGATATCATAGACAGTACCTCATCCTCGGAACGAGACCAGTGCATAACAAGGTCTTTCCATTCAATGTCTTCTAAATTTAGCACAGGAGACTTCACCAGAAATTTGTTTATAGAATTGCCATCAAAGTGTGATTTCCTCAGGTAACAACAATACTGCTACAATGCTTCCTTGAAAAGCGCAAGCAAGCTTTGCTCGTCATGACTATCCAGATTGACCCTCGCCTACTAACAACAATGTAATGTAAATCATTGATGTGTTCAATCAGCAGAAAACAGGAAAATAATCACCATCAATAATAGCACTTACACGTAAGTGGGACAGGAAGATGTGAAAATGGTGTTTGTCTTCACTATAATCTTCCCATGATGGGAATATATGCACGTAGTCCGTAACAACATTGAAAGCATTGTCTTTTAAACTGGGAATAACTGGAATGGGGTTCCAATCTGCAGGAATTGGCCGTCTGTGCAGTTGGGATAGGTCTTCGGTCGGTGGACTTGCTGTACTTTTTGCTGGAGTGGGATTTTTCTGTGGTACGGCTGGTGCTATGGCAACTGAAATCGGCATACCTTTTGCTGGAGTGCAGGTCCTGTGTGGTGCGGCTAGTGGTGTGGCCAGTGAAGTATGGGTACAGTCTGCTGGACTCGGTCCTACGTTTTGTGTCACTGGTTGTACAACCCATATAAGTGGGGTGGTGTCTGATTTCTCCGGCGCAACCACGTTTTTCAAGGACTTTGCTTGTGCTCCTTCTGGTTCGGCAATCACCCTCTTCCTTTTTGATGTCTGATGCACAAGAACAGCATTTGAGTGGATAATAAAATGTTTGTTGCACAGTGCCCACATGATGAACCAGAGCGCATTAAGAAAGCAACTCCCTGCCGTCTCTCTATATGTGGTGCACGTGCTTTTTCGAAAGTAAAGTAGGAACATTAGCTGACCAATTAAATGTTATCTGTTTTAGTAATATCAGCATCATATCAGATTCGTACTTGAGCAAAAAGTTTGGAATTATGAGTGGCACGTTGTTTAGCTTGATGGATTCAGGAGAAGTGCTAAGCAGGTACGATGATGGTACTGAATATAAAGGCATGCCTGCATGCAAGTCGCGTGACTTTTGTCATTTGGATCAGTCGACCATTTCAGGCGGTTCGATGAAGATCCTACGTCTCCTAACCCTTCTTCTTCCTCGTCTCTGATTCTTCCCATAGAGAACACCGCACGGGCCGCCGGCCGGACCATCGGCCCCCACCGCCTGTGTTCTTCCGCCACCCCCACCCCACACCCCCGCCCCACCCGCGTCGAGTTTTCTTCGTTCAGCGAGGCCCCACCACTGCCCCGCCCCCCCACAACCAAAGTCCCCACCCGAGCCCCTTCGTTCGCACCCGCGAACTCCGACGAGCTCTGAAAAATCGACTGACCCAATTTTGAAATTTAGTCTACTGTGATTTAACTAGTGTGGAATATGAAAGGCGAAAACCATAAGCATTGGGAGTATAGTGTTGAGCGTGCCATGGTGGATCTAAAGGTGCAAACCGGACAAAGGCAACTTGTCGGGACCCCGATTCCATGTCACATCGATCTAGCCGGTAACACCTCGTATCACTTTGCGGCCTCACGCACGGTATTCCCACGGGTGTCGCCTTACCATGGCCCGGGACCGTTTGCGCCTTTTGGCTCACGTATATGATAGTGTCGCTAGCATCCATATGACAGAGAACCCGGGCCGACATGACTAGTCGTGAACCCAAAGTGGCACTAACTTACGGGGACAGGCATACATGAATCAACATCGAGCATGTCGGTCAGCAGCGTGCGAATCCGGGCTGTAGCACTGGGCTAACAGGACTCCGGTGAACCGGGCTGTAGCAGGCTAGGCAGGACTCCGGATGTCACCGCGTGACATTTCCCCGAAGGGACAGACACAGGAACGAAGTGAATCACATGCCGGCCAGTCAAGTGTTCCGGAGCAGTAGTGATGGGCTAGCAGGACTCCGGTGAACCGGGCTGTAGCGGACTACTATGGCTCATGGAAGCACAAGACTACATTTCCCCATAAGAGAGGCTACCAAGGATAAACAACTAGGTTGTCGGATCCCACACATACCAAGCATTTCAATCATACACACAATATGCTCGATATGTGCAAATACAACATGGAATCACAACAAGACTCTACGACTCAGAGTATTTATTCATTAGGCTCCGAAGAGCGAGATATTACAAACATGGGTCTCATGACCCAACATTCAGAGCATACAAGTCAAGCACATGCGGAAGCTTAACATGTCTGAGTATAGACATCTATAAATGAAAAAGGCTGAGAAGCCTGACTATCTACCAGATCCTGCCGAGGGCACAAGATCGTAGCTGAGGTAACAAGCTAAACGTCAAAGTCCACACGGAACTACTAGCGAGACTGACGTCTCTCTGCAAAACATAAAATAGGCAAACGTGAGTACAATTGTACCCAGCAAGACTTACATCGGAACTATCTACATATGCATCAGTATCAAAAGGGGGTGGTGGAGTTTAACTGCAGCAAGCCAGCTTTGACTCGGTGGCTATCCTGAACTACGACTGCAAGCAACTTTTTTGAGGTGGCGCACACGAGTCCACATATTCACCATAACAATACTCCACTATGGATCCGCTCCCGTCTCCCTACGAGAACGCCATCCATAGCACTCACGCTTATCTTGCGCATTTTAGAGTATCCACTTTCACTTGTCTATGAACTGTACAGGCAACCCAGAAGTCCTTTACCGCGGACACGGCTATTCGAATAGATGATGTTAACCCTGCAGGGGTGTACTTCGTCACACACGCTCTCGCCACTTACCACCATGTACACGTCATGTACCTCGGCAACCTTCAAGCGGAAGCCTGGCGAGGGAGTCGGCCACGACCTGACTAACCACACAAGTCTCTAGTCCAGGTTTATCGCCTATTCGGGTTCCATCCGCAAGGAGATCCGGCCGGGGTGTCGCTCACGGCCCCAAACGATGTGAACAGGGTTCCCAAGCCCACCTCGACAGATGGATCTACGCTTGGTACACCGTGCCACGGTGCCTAGTCTGTCCCAAGCCCACCTGTACCGGGTACCACTTGGTAGACTACTAACACTACCTACAAACACCAGAAACTAGTTGCAACTCCTGGACAGAGATCAAGTTGATTAATAAGTCGAGAGGGGCACTTAAGCATTCCAATGTGTGGTAGTAACTGTTCATGGATCACAAACACAGAACTCAGTTCCTGAGGACGGTTTCAATGAGACAACCCACCATGTACTCCTACATGGCCTCTCACCGCTACCTTTACCAAATCGTGTTCACACACTTAGCTCTCAACAGTAGGACATGTTCACCACATTCCAATTCATGCCCGATGAATGAGACCTGACACAACTCTAAGCAATAGCAGGCATGACAAACAAGCATGAATGAGTAGGCACATCAGGGCTCAAACAACTCCTACTCATGCTAGTGGGTTTCATCTATTTACTGTGGCAATGACAGGTCATGCAGAGGATAAAGGGGTTCAGCTACCGCAGCAAGTAATAGATAGATCGTTGTTGTCCTAATGCAGTAAAAGAGAGCAGGAGCGAGAGAGTGGGATTGTATCGGAATGAACAAGGGGGTTTTGCTTGCCTGGCACTTCTGAAGATATTATAGTTCTTCATCGGTGTCATCGAACTCATCGTTGGAATCACGGCTATCGAGAGGGGACAATACCGGCAACAGAGAGGAAACACAATCAATGCAATGCAACAATATGATGCATGAATGTGACATGGCAATATGCTGTGATTTGAGCTAATGCAACTAGCAGCAAGTTAAATGGAGTTGGCTTGAATCAAAGATTCAAATTCAAACTCCATATGTGATTTCTTAAATGCCATTTAATTGAATTGTCCTAAACAGTAGTCATAAGTTGTTCTAACATGCATGGAAATGGTACAGATGGATAGATTGGATTTTTCTGATCATTTTTCATATATAATTTGTTTCATTTGGAGCTACGGTTGAATTTCTATGAATTTTAGAAGTTTAGGGCATTTTCTGGAATTTCTGAATTATTTTAAATCCAGAAAAGGATTAATTGCGTCATGCCTGTGTCAGCGGTCAACTGGGTTGACCCAGGTCAAACCTGACGTGTGGGGGCCACACGTCAGCGACACAGGGCTAATCCCGGTCAAACCCAACGCTGACTGAGGTTTGACCAGGCCTGGGGCCCACTGTCAGTGGTTGTGGGCAGTTTAAGTAGCGGGGTTAGCGCCTAATGACGGTGCCACGTCATCGGTCGCCGGAGCCTTGCCGGCGGCGACCAAAACGACGGCGGCTCGGCTCGGGTTTGAGCTACGGGTGGTGGTTTGGTGAGCTAAGGGCACCGGGGAGTAGCTCTTGCTCGTCCGCATCCAAAGGACCGGACGGGAGGCAGCGGGGTGGCCGGGAGCAGCGCCGGCGGCGAGCAAGGCGGCGGCCGGAGTTCGGATCTCGGCGGTTTCGGTGTTGCGAAGCACGGCAGGGGCAGCTGGAGGGGGTTTTGGGCTTCTGGCGTTGCGCTGAGCACGGCTATGTGCTCGGTTGCAGCTCTATGTGATAGTGGCCACGGCGGCGTCATGGCCGGCGGAGCCGGGCTTCGGGCACTTGTGGAACGATGGCTAGAGGACGAGAACGGAGGGGGCGAGCAAAGAGGAGAGATGAGGAGCTCACAGGGACGCGGCGCAGAAAGTCAGTGGCCTCGGGGACGGACGGAAACCGACGAATCGACGGAGACGATCTCCGGGCGCCGGCGGTGAAGACGAGGACGTTGGCGACGAAGCACAGTCCTCTGGCTTGTTTCCTTCGGCTTGGGGATGTGGTGCCCGATTGCGGAGCTGCTGGGCACGATCACGGGACAGGGGGTGGCAGGTGGTCATGGCTACGGCGAGCGGCGCTCTCAGGTGCGTTCGGTGACGAGAGGAAGGGAGAGCAGAGGAGGAGGAGGGGTCCAGAGAGAGTGAGATGGTCCGGGGTGTGCATGGCGTCGCGGGAGGCGCCCAGGGCAACGAGGGGGCAGCCAGGCAGGGTGGAGGTGGCGCGCGCGTGCGGCGAGCACACGCCCTCCTGCCTACTGGCAGGAGGTTGAAGACGGTGGCGGCTGCGGTGGGCTGGGCCGCACAGTGCTGGACCAGCACAGGAGCTGGGCCGGCTCTGGTGGGCTGCACAGGTAAGCACTTCTCTCTCTCTCTCTCATTTGTTTCTGTTTTCTATTTCTGTTATTTTGTTTTGATTTAGTGTATAGCCCAAATCATTTTAATAAATCCTGAAAATAATTGTGGGCATTAAATGAATTATTACAGAGGCCCTTAACTATTTTCAGAATTGTTGGAGCATTAGAAAATATTAATAGTATTTAAATGCCCCAATTCAAATACAATATGGATTAATTCAAAGACCATAAATGGCTTGGAAGAATGTGCATGACCTCTGGTAAAGGTTTTAACCTTTTCCCATAAATAATGAACATTTTTGAAAGGCATTTTGGGTTCATTGAAAATATTTTTATTTTGAACCTAGTTGAATTCTTTTGGTGCTAGGGTTTAACAATCCCCAATTCAACTTTAAATGAAATTTAGACATGATGCAGCAACCAAGCTAGTCCAAGTGCATAGCAAGGCTAGGGACGTGACACAACTTCGCAACCAATGTTTGCTTTCAACTAGCAAGTAAGTGATGGACAAGAAATCAGAGTAAAGCAGTGGCGATCTATTTTCTTGCTGCGATAAATAAGTTGAGCAGATACGAAAGAGTACTGCCTCTGGTGCGGCGCCGTGTATGCATCTGCTGAGAATTTGACGGTGCTGCGGTAGCGATGGCTGTCGGCCTCGTGGAAGCAGATCTAGGAGGGTAGACAGTGGCGGCGGGGCGCGGTGGACGAGACGGTCGTAGGAGCAGCGCCGCCAAGGTGGACAACGGCGGGGATGAAGCGAGAGGACGGGATGCAAGGATCCCGGTCCGAAGCCGTGGATGAGGGAGGTCGATCTCTTGTAATGGACGGCGGCGTCGGGGTATTAGCTCCGGCATGGTGGAGGAGGACGGTGGTGGATGGGGTGGCGGACGGAGGAGGCTGAGGTGGAGAGGGTGTTTTGGCACCCACGGAGTACGAATGGTGAAATGTAGGCGGAGAGGAAGGGGGAACCATGTCTTCAGGGCGCGCTTGTCTCAAATGTGAGGAAATTTACAAACTTAGCCCCCGTTTCAAATTTCCTACATCATAGCAATATTTGTCGGTTGGGGATAGGACGGTAATCTCGCATACACCGAATATTTGCTGACGAGAGTTTGTTTTTTGTGCCCACCGTGTATGAATCAGGGAGGGAGTCGATTTCGGCCGAGGACACACTGTGTTTTGGCGCCCACCATGTATGAATCCGGGTGAGAGGCGGTTATGTCATGTTTGAGTGAAATTACAAACCTACCCCTATCGAAACCTATAGAAATCGAGCAGATAGGCTTTGCATGGCAGGGATAGGCAGTAGTAATTTCCATCTCGCAGATTTTGGTTTCGGGCGGTTACTGCGACTTTCCCCGCTTCGTTCAAATTTTGCAGAGTGCACGTTTACCGTGCCAACTCAATTCGTATCCCGTTTGTATTCTATTTTTTCGGGCGGGATCCATTTTCGATTGGAATAAAATTCTATATACATCATTTTTTATATATACTTTCAAAAGCACAACAAAGAATTCTGCTCCTTTATATGTATAATATGATTTACAAATACAATGATCTCAAAATCATAAGGTTGAATTCAAAAAATTAAACAAAATTATGTTCTACTAAAATGTATGGATCAGTAATATCTACATATTAAAGAACATAGATGCGCGTGAATTCATATGAGTATGCATGTTTGATAGATCAATTTTGGTTCTAGTATGGATTACATGTATCATCATCTCGAATTCAAATATTCGAATCCCTTTTATGTTCACTCCTTTCACGCCCATCTCTCTCGCATGCATGCTCCTTCAGGTAGCTATCACTCTCTTTTCTCCAGCTCACCCGCACGCTCACTTCATGTTTCTCCTATCCTCGCAAACATGGTCTCTCGACGTCTCCCTTGAGAAGTGTCACACTCTCCCTATCATTATACGTCACGTTTGGGTGAAATTACAAACCTACCTCTATCGAAACCTATAGAAATCCAACAGATAGGCTTTGCGTGGCAGGGATAGGCAGTAGTGATTTCCATCTCGCAGATTTTGGTTTCGGGCGGTTACTGCGACTTTCCCCGCATCGTTCAAAATTTGCAGAGTGCATGTTTACCATGCCAACTCAATTCGAATCCCGTTTGTATTCTATTTTTTTCGGGCGGGATCCATTTTCAATTGGAATTACATTCTATATACATCATTTTTTATATATACTTTCAAAAGCACAACAAAGAATTCTGCTCCTTTATATGTATAATATGATTTACAAATACAATGATCTCAAAATCTTAAGGTTGAATTCGAAAAAAATTAACCAAATTATGTTCTACTAAAATGTATGGATCAGTAATATCTACATATTAAATAACATAGATGTGCGTGAATTCATATGAGTATGCATGTTTGATAGATCAATTTTGGTTTGAGTATGGATTACATGTATCATCATCTCGAATTCAAATATTTGAATCCCTTTTTTGTTCACTCCTTTCACTCCCATCTCTCTCGAATGCATGCTCCTTCAGGTAGCTATCACTCTCTTTTCTCCAGCTCACCCGCACGCTCACTTCATGTTTCTCCTATCCTCGCAAACATGGTCTCTCGACGTCTCCCTTGAGAAGTGTCACACTCTCCCTATCATTATACATTACATGGTTTTCATTATCTCTCACGTCTCTACCGTTCTCTCGTATCACTAGGTACCTAAGCTTTCTTTTTCACCGCCACACACACAGTCTCCACTCGTCTTTCACTTTGTGTTTCTCTCTATGGGATTCTCTCACACACCCTATATGTCTCTAGATATGAATCATACCACTAAAATTACTCTCTCTCCTGTAGACACAACATTTGTTATGGTCTCCTGTAACAGCCTGGATTTTGGCCCTTTTCTTTTTCTTTTTGATTTATTGGTTTTTGCTTTATTTTTCTTTTTGGAGTGGTTATGTGGCCTTGTCACCTGGGAAATCATCCTCATTTCCCCTCCCAAGTGGCTCAACATTCTCAAAACCTTTCCAAGATCATGTCACTCCACTGCGTGACCAAACCCTAATTTCTTTTTCTCAGGAATATTCCTTTTTCTATTAAAGGAATAACCCTGCCTGCCCTAGGTTGTGAAGAAACCTTTACTTCCATCACTCCTAAAATTCGCAAATAATTCTCATAAATTGTTTGGGTCATATCTTTCTCAAATATGGCAAAATATTTCATTTGTCCTGTTTATCATCTTGCTCAAATAATTCATTTCCTATTCTGCCCTAAATGGCACATTGTGAAGCAAGTGCTATTTTCTTTTTCCCAATTGACCTCAAACTCCTTGGATACCTTTTCCTGTCCATATCATTGCCACATGCCAAAATTCAACCTCATTTGCCTAGTAATTGTTTAATTATGATTTTCCAAAGTTTTTATCCAGAAAGAAGCTTTGTGAAGGAGGTGGAAGCTAGGAATATCCAAACGAGTTGCTATTTTGCATGCTCCCTCATATCATCATATCATATCCCTCCACCAAAGTAGAGCTCATTTCATGCCTCCATGTGAGCTCATCTTCAATTCTTTGATTCTGCCCAAAATTTCAGTTTGTGAAGCAAGTATATTTTATCTTGCTCCATTATGGCTTCCAATTTTTCTAGGCTTTCTACTGTCCATATAACCTACCTCCACCCATTTTGGGCATGGCTCATCAAGCCATTATTCCTCTAGAATTTTTGCAAGTTTCTGTCCAGAGGAGATGTTTGTGAAGCAAGTACCAGTTTGGCTTGGCCAATTGGTATGAGACTTTTTGAGCATCTTCATAGGATCAAATGACTCTGCCTTGCCCAATTTGAGCTCAATTTGACACTCCATGTGAGTGCACTTTCCTGATCAAGTTTCTGGACCATTTTGGTCAGTTGCAAAGCAACTATGATTTATCTTGGTCCAAACTTTCTCAAAGTTACCAGGATGAAAGTCCTTCTTTACCTCAACCTCGCAGACAACTCCATTTGATCCAAAACCCTTCCTGCTGATCACTAGTGCTCACCCAAGTTTACTGCAGTAAACTTCAGAGGGTTCTTACCGTTTAACCAGATCACTTTTAACCGAGCTAACACCGGAGTTGAAACCTACCCTGGATGAACTTACCACTAGACAACATGTTCAAGCGTCTCTCCCCCGCTACATGCCAGTGCACGCGGTGACCGCGTTAATGGCATCACTGTGCACGCGCTATGTGTGTAGTGGCCGCGCCCAGTGGTTGTTTGTGCTTCGGCACCTCCTCCTCTCGTCGCCTTAGCGCGCGTGACTGTGTCCATTGTCTTCCTCTCAACGTCGCAGTTCCCCTGGACCCCTCTCCCCTCTGTCCGCTTCCTCACGGACGCTCACCGACGCTCGCCGCCGAACGCCCACGAGAGCACAGTGGTAGTTTGGCTCTGTTCGTCACCGTCGTCGTCCTCCCCGTGCTCCGTTTACCACCTTTGCTCCGTGAGGCTCTCTCATGTTCCTCCTCCGTCGCCTAACTACGAGCCCATGCGCGTGCACACGCGTCCGCGGCGCCGGCCACGTGTCCACGGCGATGCCAGCTCGGCCTCCTCCCCCTCTGCCTATATAAGGCCACCCGAGCCCCTCCTGAGCTCTCCATCGCCTCCCCTCACTCCCAGAACCCCGCCCAGCCTCTCGCCCAAGCTCCAGAGCCCCTCCTCGCTGCTCTAGGGCGCCATGGCCACCGCGGTGCTCCGGCTAAATTCGAGCGAGCCAAGCATCCCCTCCCTCTCTCTCCACCACCACGTCTCCACCCACTCCCTGGCGCATCTCTCCCTAAGCTCAGTTCGTCAGCGGATCCACCATGGCCTCGGCTTCATCATCACCGACGTCGGCTGTCCGCCGCGGCGAACGCAGTTGTCGTTCCCGAGCTCCCCATCTTCTACAACCCCCGGGATCGCCTCCGCCTCGTTCCCCTGGATCCGTGGATAGGTCGGGCGCCGCCAGCGGTGGTCGGTAGCGCAAGCACGCCTCATCGGAGCTGGCTCTGCCGCGGCCAGGCGCGGGTGAGAGGAAGGAGACGAAGGCCCCAACCCCCTCCCTGCCAGCTGGCCGCGGGCCCCGCGTGTCAGCCTCTGGGTGTTGACCCAGCCCGGTCCAGTCAGCTAAGTGGACACGTCTTTGCCAGAGTACGTTTTCCCTTGAGCAAAGCGTACTTTGCCTCTGTTCTAGAGCAGAATACGTTTTCCTTGTTCGAAAGCGTATTCTCTGTCTATTTCGGCTGAAAGTGCATTTTCTTTTGCAGAAAGCGTATTTTGCCCGAATGTGTTTTCAGTTTTCTCAGTCAAGGGCTTGTTTATAGAAAACTTTTCACAAATAGGTCCCTAGCAGAAAAACAACTATACCTTTTTGCTCGCAACTCCAAATGAGGTGAATCGAAAGCCCACTTCTTCGTTTCGTCGAGCCCGTTCTGATGGAATAATTTTCACCATGTTTTGACATTCGGAAAATGAACATTTTGTCCCTGCCCTTATTCAGCCCCTTCCGAGAGAGTACGTTTTCCGGCGATCCTTTCCGCGAGTTTCTCGCACTTCCTCCCGGTGATTTCTTCCACCCCAGGCAAGCCGCACCATCCATTTGCATGATTGCAATGCAGTGACATGGTTTATTTATTATAACTTGTTTAAAATATTGCATTAGCTATGTGTGATCTGTTCATGGCATTTCTCGGAGTATTGATTAGAGCTTGATATTGCTTGGAGTTCTAGGACTTATATTTTGATGATTGCGTGGATGATATGTTGCTGTTGGATTGTTAGTGGCTATTATGATTATTTCCATGATGCTATCTATTATTATATTTGAAGTATTACTTTGGATATCATGCTGCCTTTGGATTATTAGTGGTTAGTATGATTATTTTCATGATGCTAGTTGATGTTCTGTTGCTTGGAGTATTATTTTTGGAGATGATTTACATGTGGATCTTAGCCGAATAGTTTTATTCTTGTTATTGGAGTAGTAGGATTATGATTTTCGGATTCATCATGACAGTAGTGTTGTGCTACCCTTGGAGTATTTTGAGATGATGATATTATGCTTGGATTATTTGTTGGATATTGCTATGACTTGGATTCTAGTTTGATAGTTGATATCGGAGTATCAGTTATCACAGTTGTATTTTTGGGGATCAATTCCGTCATTAAGTTGGCCAGGTGCCACCGAACCGGGCATTTCCAGTGCAACCACATTTGCCTTTATGGGAAGGCCCTAATGCGGTCTATTGTCATGTCTCCCGCCGGTGCCTCCAACGAGGGAAGGTTATGGGCGTGCGTACCCTGGCCCGGTAAGCAGACATAACCTTGTGTGCCCGTAGTTGTTTTTAGGCGCCTTTTTGACCCCGTTTGGGATGTTTATGTTTTGGCCACGACGTTGGTCGTTTGTGTCTTTGGTAGACACGGGGCCACCTAGGACTTGCCCAGTGGGGAGTGAGTCGGAGTGGCCGGGAGAGTGTCATGGCAGTAGATCGGTTTTGTCGGAACGCCGTTGGTCCACCCGAATGGGAGTACGAGGCCATGGGTTCTGTGGTGTGGGTACAGTGCGCTACCTCTGCAGAGTGTATTTAATCTATCGACAGCCGCGTCCTCGGTCATGGGCATGGGTTCGTACTAGGTCCCACCGTTCGATCAACACTCACATGACGGAATAACTTATAGGTGATTTATATGTTGATATTTGAGCAGTACAAATTGGCAGGATGTTGATGATGATGTTGGAGACCAAGTGTTGGTCATGGTAGTGATCGCCGGAAAGATCACCGTTTGAGAGCAAGTGTTGGTCATGGTAGTGATCACCGGAAAGATCACCGGTTGGTTTTGATCACGAGGTGATCGAGATGGTATATTGCTTGGCCCGGTTAGCCAAGAGAGATATGGTTATGGAGACCGGAGATGGTGATTTATTAGTATTGTATCAGTTTCATACAATCTTTAGTAGTTGCTTCATCTTGGTACTTGTTATTTAATTAACCTGCTTAATGCTATGTTGTTGTTTTGCCTTGTTGCTTCTGGTTGTTGTGAGCTTGCAAGTACATTCAATGTACTAACCTGGCGTGTCATGCCAGATTGCAGGTGTTGCCGTGATTTCTTGATTGTTTCTTGAGGTGACCGTTCGTGCGAGCTAGACCGTGTCCCAGCCAGGGTCCCTGCGGAGTGGAGTTCACCACCTTCGTCGTTGTTCCGCTCCTAGAGGTTTTCCGCTGCTACGAGTTGTTCCGCTGCTAGCATAGAGCAAGTGTAGTATCGCAGGCGTAGTGTCGCCATGCTGATGTGATCATTGTAACATCAGACCCGTGTAATTATTATTCTTGTCATTAGAGCTGATTTGTTCTATGTCAAGCAGTGCCGTATTCCAGAGACTTCTCCTCGGTCTCTGGGCTAGAATACGGGGCATTCCGGTTTCTCTGAGCCGGGGTGCCACATCTCCTTTTCGTCTCCATCCCAGACTGCATTATTCATTTGTTTACCGATCAGAAAAACTCCCACCTCTCTCTCTCTCACACACACACACAACTCCTGCTTCCACTCCCCTTCCCGACTACCGTCTCTCTCTCTCACACAAAACTCTCACTTTCGCACCCCGACTCGTATTTCTCTCACAAACATTTATCGACTAGCCTCTAGATAGGTTTATACACCCGCACATTCGTGCTTCCACTATCGCATACATGTCTCTCTCCCGCTCCTTGTATCTATGTAGATTTTTCTTTCCTTCTTGAGACACGCCCTCTCGATCGTGCACACACACACTATCGCCTCATTTTAAGCTGATACCTCTCGCACACACACTCTTTGTGTCTTTGACACACATGCACTCCGCCCTCCTCCTCTCTCCCTCTCTCTCACACACATGGGCTTTTTGCAACAACTAGCAAGATGCCCATGCGTTGCACGGAACATCAAGATGCATTTGTATGAGTAGTTTATCTTGTGGGAGAAAAGTATGAACAAGAGAAGGCCTTATTTGCAAGTGTGGTGAGGGGTGTGGGTATCTTTTTGCAAAATTGCCATAGTTTCCTTCTTATCCGTCAGATATAGATCGGACAGCCTATATTGCAGGATGGCAGGCACACGATCATCAATGACTATGCTTTTTATAAGAGTAGGGATAAAAAACAGAGTTGGTGATGATGGTGGGCCTGCCATCCTGCAATATAGGCCGTCCGATTTATATCTAACGGATAGGAACGAAACTATGGCAATTTACCCGCACTCCTCTCCACATTTGCAGATAAGGCCTTCCCTCGTTCATCCTTTTCACCCACAAGATCTTGATGTTCCGTGCAACGCATGGGCATCTTGCTAGTAAGAGTAGAAATTAGACATGTACCTCTTCTCGAATCTTGAAACCAACAACATTCCTCCCTTATCTCATCAAAATCGCCAAGCAATATATTTTGAGTGAAACATAACAATTTTTTAGTGATATACGTATTTCAAAACTAGACTTTTTTCTATCAAATTGGTGAATACGTATTAATCTACTCAGATCGTGTGGCAACGCATTGGCACATTGCTAGTACTTATTATAATTTTTTGGTCACCAGACAAACGGTGGAGTACATATACGAAGAGAAGAGGCGCACGCACGCAGTCAGTCTCTCGATGTCTCGCACACACGAGTGTTACATAAAGGCAACGTTAACAAATAAACCCTAAAACCCTAGGTGCACGATTGCTGCATTCGCGGGTACCGGGTACGTGGTGGAGCGCACCTTTGTAGGAATAGTCAGCTCGCGTGATAATTTGATCCGTAGGAGTTGATGGTCGGGACCACAGGTGAACGACTTGGAGGCGGTGGCTCACCAGTTGCCACAAGTCAAGTAGCCACATTTAAAATATCATTTTTTAGCGGGGTTAAGAGTTCCAATTTTCAATGGCGCGTTATAAGTACTAACTAGTTTTTAGAACGATTGGTATGGAGCGAAAATGGAATTCATAGTACTACGTACCTCCTTGGCGTATGGTTGTATGGGTTTATGTTGCGAGATGTTGAACCTGGTAGGTCTAGGGCAAATACTATGTTTAGATTTAGATGTTGGTTTTCAGTAATGAAAATCAGAAGGGGGAAACCCTTCTTTGATTAAAATAAACTACTACCTCCGTTCTGGTTTACTAGTCCCCATCGTATTTTGGGTCAAAGTTTGTCCACAAATTTTACTTGTAAAATGTGAATGGAAAATGAGATTTTGTTATACGCAAACAAAAAAGGACTGGAGGGAGTGATTGCTCTAACACGGACGCGACCTCTCATAGCGCAGGCATTGAACCGGCGCACCGGCCAAGAGGGCCCCACTCGCTGCAGGCCCGGCTGAACACGCCTCCTCGTCGCATGCAACCGGCTTCAGACTGCCCCACCTGCCTTCATTGAATCCGGCAACACGTCCTTCCGCGAGCCGGCCGGCATTTTAGAACACAAAAAATGGCCAAAATATAATTAATTACGCATTGTCTTGACTTGTTGTGCTCGCACTGGTAGCAGGAACTAGAGGTTTTTCTTTATTCATAACTCTCCTCAATTTTTTTTTTGGCTTTGAAGTGAATCATGGTTGTGGACATTATGTATGAATGTGGAGATATCTGTGAACATGAGTTTGATGTGGAAGTTGAACTTGGAATGTCGGGCTTCGCGTGAACTATACCATGTCCAATGCTTTGTCTGTTATTGTTTGGAAAGTAATTGATGTTATTACAGGACCCGAAAAAAAATTTGTGCCACATCAATAGATGCACGGAGATCACAACAGGCATGCTGACTGGATGAACATTTGAACCTAGCTACTATGAAGGAAATTTTGTATTGACAACAGTTTTAGATAGCAGGAGACGCCTAGCCTGCTCTGCCTCTACTAGCTTATTTCTGGCTTCTTCCATCTCTTCTTTGGCATGGGTGAAGAGAGCATCTGATTGCTCTTTTCCCTTCTTCAGGAACTCAGCTACATTCTCAAGGGCTGCTGCACGCTTTCTTTCAGCCTTTACTAGAGCCGCGAGGACACGAACAGCTGACAACTCCACCTGGCTTGTGTGTAATCCAGCATCATCTGGGAATTTGCACCTTGTGTCTAATCCAGCATCATTAGGGAACTGGCACCTTGTGTGTAATCCAGCCTCATTCTAGAAACATGATCTCGAGGTTGACCATACTTCCCTCCTCGCAGGAACTGCATCCTGACATGAAGTTACTTCTTTTTTAGATAATTACTCAGAGCGACCCAGATCCATTTAGTAGAAGCCAGATAAATAGAACTGGGAGAAGTGAATTCAAAAGGAAAAAATATAAAAACAGACTACAAGGTGAGAACACCCACTTCCTACATCAAGCTAAAAACGAAAGCATTAGGACGATTAAGACTCTTCGTATGACACATCAAAGAACACGAGGCTTAAGAGAAACAAAAACTACAACATATACACATCGAAGAACACAAAGCTAAACAAAAGTAATTGAAAGGGTGTTACTTACCAAAGCTCGTTTTACAGGTTCGGTGCAACTCCTCTTTAACTTGCCACGCTCCTTGAAGATGTCCTCAATATCCCGTGTTTGGTCTTCATTGCTCCTCTGCATGTTCGCACTCGTTGTTTTAAAATCTCAACATGGCAAGAAAAATGTACTACTAGTAATACTGGAGCATCTTGTGGGCAACATTAAAGCACTCGTCTGCCATGTTAGAGCATCTCCAACAGAATCGCAATGCGTGGCGCTTTAAAAAAGTGTTTATAGTGCTGAGATCGAGAAGTAGAGATAGAGAGTAGAGGATAGTTCTCAGCATAGATAGATAAAAAAATAGATTATTCAACTACTCCTCGTCGTCCGACTCCTCCTCGGTGATGTCCTCCGCCGACGTCTAACTTTAGGCCTGAAGATACCGATCGTCGTCGGATTCCCAGGGCAACGCTGCTCCTAGCCTCATATTGAATTGAGCGTCCGCTTTTTTCCTACGCCTATGCTCGCGATAGGCGGCTCGCCGCGCCCTCCTCTTATCCCTCTCCGCCCTCCTTTGCTCGTAGAACTTGCACTCGCTGATGATGTCCTGTGGGAAGCGTTGACGCCATAGCGCCATGGCTTCCTCGTCCATCTCGGCGATGCCGAGACGGTACTCCCGCCTCCGGTTGTCGCAACGATCCTCGTCGGTGATAAGCCGCGGCAGAGGCGCGAGCTCCTGTGCCCGCTCCCGCGTCGGCACGTTGGGGAAGTTCAATGTTCTATGAGGCCACGGAGGCGCCACGCCGCCGCATCGTACGCGCGGGCGGCCTTGTTGGTGATGTCGAAATTGCCGAGGCCGAGGCGTATCTCGTGGAACCGGATCTCGGCGGAGAAGCCGCCGGAGGGGCGCGCGCGGACGCTGCGGTTTCCCCAAGTTTCCCGGCGACGCGGCGGCATGGTGGCGCGGCGGCTGCGAGGCGAGAAAGAGCGGGGAGAGAGCGGTGGTGAGGCATAGAGCGGTGGCAGGGCACAGAGCGGTGGGAGGGCACTGGATTTTATAAAGCGCGCCGGACGCCGCGCGCCAAAACTAGCGCACGCCCGCCCGCTTTTTCCAGCGAGCGCACAATCCTTTCCCGACGTCTCTGCTATCTCTACTCTCTTCTCTACTGTTATATTTATTTTATATTTAATATTTATCTCTACTTCTCTACTCTCTATTTTTTTTCTCTATTTTTTCCCTAATCTTATAAAAAACAGAGTTGGCGATGATGGTGTTCCTGCCATCCTGCAATATAGGCCATTCGATTTATATCCGACGGATAGGAAGGAAACTATGGCAATTTTGCAAAAAGATACCCACACCCCTCTCCGCATTTGCAAATAAGGCATTCCCTCGTTCATCCTTTTCTCCCACAAGATAAACTACTCATACAAATGCATCTTGATGCGTGCAACGCATGGGCATCTTGGTACTTCTAAAAAACTATCCATCATTTGCCACACTACTGGTTGCAGATGAAATACCTACCCAAGCACAGCGCGATACAGGAGCGACACAATTACAAGCTGATATTTTGTTGGACAATGGATGCTATAACCAATTACTTTTACGGGAACAATAGCACCCAGGAATTTTGAAGGGTAGGTATGAACAAAATTGGAACTGCACATGTACTGCTAAGTGATTCAATACACACATTACCAATCGAGGAGGAGAACGATGGTCGCGGCGGCCTCTGTGAGTCATGGTCGGCAACGGAAGTCAGTTCATTGTCCACGATGGTGGTGCTTCTGCGCTTGGCTTCGGCTTCTGGGAAGCAGACCCGAGACCGTGAAAGACGGTGCCGGGGAAGAGGCTCCGTGTACGACGACGACGGTGGACCGGCTCCACTGCGGCGTACGAGGTCGTCGATGAGGCAGATGCGCTGCGGTGGACGAGTACGCCGATGTAGAAGGGGAGGAGCACGAACGCTGCGGTGCCGTGGAGAAGTCTATTTTGCGGTGGGGATAGAAAATGGGGAGTATTCAGGTGTACTACTCTGGGTGCCGGGGTGGGGTTGGCTGGGTAGGGTGAACCTGATGTTACGAAAATAGCCCCCTACCAACCATCATCCGTAGGCCTGTTCGGAAGGCTATGATGGTAACTTCCCACTGCTCGAATCAGGGTCGCGGGAGATTTTCCCACCGACCTCAAAATTTTGTGACACTGAACTCCCCGTGTGGCATGTTGGGTGATTCGGCTAAGCAACTAGCGAGTAGTACCAGTAAACTCTGCATATTAGGTTTGACCAAAGTCCAACTTCCTAAAGTTTGACCAAGTTTATAGAAAAATATAAACATTTACCATAACAGATATGTATGATGTGAAAGTACATTCAATAATGAATCTCATGGTATTTATTTGTTATTGTATATGTTAATATTTTTTGTTATAAACTTTTTGAGAGTTTACAAAACTTGACTTTGACCAACGCTAATACGCAGACTTAAATAAAAACGGAGGGTGTGCACATTTGTTTTCTTAGTATGTAGTGAATTAATCATTTGTTGAAATTGTGAAATAAATATATTAGGCTACTGACTTCGAATGTAATGGTCTATACAATTCAATAGTTACAATCATTGTCGAATTCCAAGATATATACGAGGTCTATAGTACTTCAGAACATGCTCAAACTCGCATAATCCTAGTCAAATGACAATCAAAATGCATTTCATAGTTATTACTTTGTAGGATGCAACAAAACCAACAATAACTCTACATCAGCCATTATAAAAGCAACATTTTGAACATATCCCAATGTGTGAATGAAACGTGCAGAGAGAGCTTGCGAAGATGGAGCAGATAGGGCGGGAAATATTGTATGTATGTGGACGAGAGAGTAGGAGACAAACCTAACAAAACAGAGAGAGGGAGATAGAGAGAGAAAGAGAGAGGAAGAAGTTAGGTCTGTGAGAAAGATGGAGACATGTAATATACGTGAGATGCGTGTGCATCCGGATTCTATACACGTGGAAGGAGAAGACACAACAGGTTTGATGAGAGAGATGGAAAAACATGGACGAGAGTGGAAGGATCTCGTGGGTTGAGGGATTGATAAATTTGTGCGGGGGGAGAGAGGGATTGGTAATTTTGTGCGAGAGAGAGGGTGGGGGGAGGAGTCAGTCAGCCGTCGTCACATCATCCTGCTTCCAAATGGCCCCGCATTCTCTAGCGCAGTGTGGTCGCCGTCTTTGATCTCCTCGATGCCCTCTTTGAAGATTGAGGTGTTGTGCATGCTGGGGTGCAGAGAAGCACAAGCGAGAGTGGTGGCCATATAACCTTGGATGGGGATGAATTGTGTGCTCGCGAGAGGGGGTGTGTGTGTGAAGTGTGCTGTGTGTGTGTGTGTGTCAGATATTGAGAGAAAACAAACCTAAGGAGAGAAATGTGTGTGTATGTGACGGAAAGCTACTTGCTAAACAGGGTATTGATGAAGAGATTGTGCGTGCGAGATAGAGAGCGATGTGCGGGCCTTGAGGTGAGCAGGGGCCGGTTGAGGGTGTCAAAATGTGCGTGTTGATGCATGTGTTACATGCGATCGTGCGAGGGACGGACGAATCGAGAGAGATGGTTGTTGTGTTACGGATCGTTCACAACACACAAGTAAAATGTCTTAATCTACTCAAATCGTGTGGCAACGCATTGGCACATTGCTAGTAATTATTATAATTTTTTGGACACCAGACAAACGGTGGAGTACATATACGAAGAGAAGAGGCGCACGCATCCAGTCAGTCTCTCTCTCTCTCACACACACACACACACACAAGTAAAATGGAAGACCGTTCTCTCATGTATACACAACGTATCGGCATCTGTCTATATCTCACTCATGCATGATCATTTGCACATTCACACCTCTCTATGTCTCTATCACACGCACACTGTCTCCACATTGCCCTTCCGCCACAACACACATATGGACACATACACACGTTCTCTCTCAGTCACACACACAAAATCAGTATTAAAAGAAACTAGGGCGCACCTAAAATGTCCAAATCCAAATAAACACGAACTGGAGCTAAATTCAAATATATGGAAATATTGTAGCATCAAGAACTTTTCCCGAAAAAAAGTTGAGTAATATTCGGGGATTGTTTTCACACACACAAAAAGTTTCGGTGGATGTCCTTCGAGCGCGACATGGTGACGCACCGTTCGATCGACCGCGCGGCCGCGGTTCACGCGCTTGCACAAGATTCCGTTTCGTGGCTGTGGTAACTAATAAAAGCGCTGCCTAAGTCTAATGTTTACTAGTACTAGTACGGTTTTCTTTTAAGTTTGACGAACCCTATATAAAACTGAACTAAGCTCCCATACACGCACTCATCAATATGCTGCCGCCGCCGTTGCGCATGCCGGCGCCTGCCTGCTCCGGCCAACAACTCGCCCATCACAGCCGTGTCGCCGCCAAGCCGAAGGCTCGCCCGCTCACGTCGTCTGCAGTCCCTCCTCGCGATGCCGCCGCGCTACCAAGCATGCGAGCAACTGGTGGAGCCGCGTCTATGCACGCAGCGTACGAAGAGGAGGACGAGCGCGTGCTCCAGCACGCCGGCGAGGAGGTGCCATTGTCATCTCCGCCTGCGCGGAGGAGGTGTGCATGGTGGCTGTCGCGGCGGAAGCCGGTCGCGCGCGCGTCGAGCCCACAAACCGGGTGCGGACGCGGAATATACCTTCGAGACCTTGAATGCCATGTGGATCCTGCAATCTAAAGGAGCAATTTGGGTCAGTCGACTCTGTTGAGCCATTTTCTGCAACATGGATGCTTCTTCAACCTCCGAAATAGATGCACGGTTCATCTTCTCAGCCCGCCACACGCCTAACCGCCTGCCGCCGCCGCGCCCTCCCCTGAACCGCCTGCCACCGCCATGCTCCCCCCACCCCCGCCATCCGTTTAATCCCGGGCAAGATCCATTTTTTCCGATGAACTGCATTCCACACCCAACACTCATAAGATAGATCATGGGCACCCTCCCGTCTTCTTCCTTCACTCCGTCGAACTTCTTTCACAAATCGACTCACCCAAATTATACTACTAGTACGAACGTATTAACTACAGTAGGAACACGAAGATACGAGCAGTAGTACCAACTGCAAGAAAAACAGTAGTAAGACATTGTAACGCCCCGAGACCGACGCTTCAGAAGACTTCCTTATTTTCGTGATCACCGCGTGTTTCTTTTGGTGCTTGCTCTTTTATTTTTGCATTGCATCATGCCATCATCCATTTAAATCGAGGGAAATGCATATGGTGATTTCTCTTTATAACATATCCTCCTAATATTTATGGAGCTATTATAAATATTCCATTAACTTTGGAATCACCATAACACACCTGCAGTTTAAGTTCCATGCATTTTTCTATCTAAATTCCTTGCCTCAAACTTTGCCAACAATTCTTTCTCCATTTATTGTGGCTCCTCTAAAATTCTCAACATTTTTGGGCCTTCCAAACCTCCACTTCCTATTCACCCATTTGAATTATATTCAAATGTTTTTGAATCTAAACCTTGCATCCATGCCCACTCCTATTTTCTTGGATTAAACTCATTTTTCTGAGTCTGAGAAAATTAACCCGGTGCCAATTCTTTCTCTAACCTTCTCTTTTCTCTCTATTCTTTCTTCCTATTTTCTGTAAATCAAGAAGAGAGAAGCCCAGCTGGCCAATTGGGCCTCCCAACAGGTCAGCCCACCTATCTAATCCTAACACTAGCCCGACCTCCTCCTCACTCCCATCAATCTCCATCTCTCCCTCGTCCTCCCTCCAGCGCCGCCAGCGCTCAATCCCCCCACCTCGTCGCTCGATCCCTATCTCCTTCTCTTTCTGCCGCCGGGCCTCCCGCCCCACCAGAAGTGGCCCCGTCACCCGAAACCATGGCGCCCGTGCTCTCAAGCTTCCTGGTCCGCCGCCCCTGGCATGGCCGCTGCTTCTGCCTTCCTCCAGCCGCCGAGCATCCCCGCCGCCGCCTCGTCGTGGAGCCGCGTGCCCTTTGCTCCGCCCCGCACCTCGCCCTTGCCTCCCTTTCCCACAACCTTCTCCTCGCTGCCGCGACCGTCGCCCGCCTACACCACGCGCGTGCCTCGCGCCGGGCCTCCTCTCTCCAGCGCTCGCCCTCCTCCTACCATGCCCACCGCCTGCCATGGCCCGCGAGGCCATCAGCATCGCCGCGGCCCTGTTCGCGTGAAGCCCCTGCTCCACCACCATCAGTGCCTGGCGTCTCCATCCCGTTCCACGCCTTGCTGCTGCTGCATGCCATGAGCTCGCGGCTACCGCAGGTACGCCATGGCCGAGACCATCTCCAGCAGCTCGCCCGCTTGTTCCCGTGGACTCGATTCAGCCAAACGCCAGGTCCACGGATCGAGGCCGCCTCCCCTTCCCTTCGCCAGTTCTGGCCTCCTGCTCACGTTGACCGGAATACCGCAAGAGATCTCTCTGTCTCCTGTACACGTTGTTCTCCAATAGTCTGATGCACGCCAAGACATACCCCCTGGTTCTCCAAGTACAACTTCGTCAAGACCGTTGCTCGAACCAGCACCCTTCGTGTGGATTGCGTCAAGTACCACTACTCTCGTCCGTCGGGGAAATCGGATTCGTCAAGTTCCTCTTCAAAACGTGAACCACTACTTCCACAACGACGTGTGTACCACTACCGTCGACCTCGAAGACCCCGTGGACGTCATGTTCCTTGACGCGACCCCGAACATCTACGATAACGTGTATCACTACTGTCGCCGAAGACCCGCGTAACGGAACCGTCAACTTCGACTACCTCCGCGTGTACCGCTACTTCCACTACCGTCGCGAGAACGACTACTTCCATGATGACCCCATGAACAACTACTTCCACTTCGAACGCGTTCCGCCCTGAATGCACGCTTCGAAGGTATAACCCCGAGACGACGTTCGTGGACCGAATGCATGTGTGTTGTATGAGATGCTCGTGGTTGCACCGTTTCCGAGTTGTCATTCCATGTTCCTCCTCGTTGTCATGCCATCGTCCCGTGGGAACCCGGTAACCGGGATCACCCCACCATCTTTTGCATGTTCCGCACATCCACATCTTCGTTTGCACCGGTCGCTCAACGAGTTATCGGAACCGGGACGTTGCCATGGCATCGTTTCCGTTTTCATCGCCGTGGCACCCAATTCTTTCTGCCATGGTGACCAAATGCTCCTAATCATCTTGATGTCAACACTTTCATAAAATTGCATATACCTTGCATATGTCATCCGCATCATGATAACAACATTTAAAATGTCTACAATTGATGTTTGCTTCAAAATTGCTAAATGACATATGGGGAGTTTCCGGTATTGTCGTTTGTTATTTCCGGCCTCATTTAAACGTGCCTAGATATGTTGTTTAATTATGCTTCACCCCTTGCCATGGTTAACAACATTTCATATTGTTGGTTACTTAAACGAGAGAGAACTAAATAATTAAATGTGGCATTTTGACAATATGCAACTCATTGCATACTGAGCTCCACTTAATTTGTAGTGTTGTTTGTTGCACTTTGCCATGCCATGCCTCATTAAACCGGACAAGCATCATATTTGTTTTTGCATCATGCCATGTGTATGTGGTGGTTGTTTACTATGTTGTTTGTTTCTTTCCAGGTTGTTTCTCTCATTAGCTTCGGTTTCGTTCCGGAGTTGTGAGGATTCGTTCGACTACGTCCGTTTGTCATCTTCATGGACTCGCTCTTCTTCCTTGCGGGATCTCAGGCAAGATGACCATACCCTCGAAATCACTTCTATCTTTGCTTGCTAGCTGTTCGCTCTATTGCTATGCCGCGCTACCTACCACTTGCTTTTCAAGCCTCCCAAGTTGCCATGAACCTCTAACCTTTGTCACCCTTCCTAGCAAACCGTTGTTTGGCTATGTTACCGCTTTTGCTCAGCCCTTCTTATAGCGTTGCTAGTTGCAAGTGAAGATGAAGTTTGCTCCATGTTGGTTTATGTTTATGTTGGGATATCACAATATCTCTTATTTAATTAATGCATCTATATACTTGGTAAAGGGTGGAAGGCTCGGCCTTATGCCTGGTGTTTTGTTCCACTCTTGCTGCCCCTAGTTTCCGTCATACCGGTGTTATGTTCCTTGATTTTGCGTTCCTTACGCGGTTGGGTGATTTATGGGACCCCCTTGACAGTTCGCTTTGAATAAAACTCCTCCAGCAAGGCCCAACCTTGGTTTTACCATTTGCCTACCTAAGCCTTTTTCCCTTGGGTTCTGCAGACTCAAGGGTCATCTTTATTTTAAACCCCCGCGCCAGTGTTCCTCTGAGTGCTGGTCCATACTAGAGCCACTTGCAGCGCCACCTCGGGGAAACTCGAGGTCTTGTTTTAGTTGTACGTAGTGTTCATCCGGTGTGCCCTGAGAATGAGATATGTGCAGCTCCTATCGGGATTTATCGGCACATTCGGGCGGCTTTGCTGGTCTTGTTTTACCATTGTCGAAATGTCTTGTAAACCGGGATTCCAAGACTGATCGGGTCTTCCCGGGAGAAGGTTTATCCTTCGTTGACCATGAGAGCTTATGATGGGCTAAGTTGGGACACCCCTGCAGGGTATTATCTTTCGAAAGCCGTGCCCGCGGTTATGTGGCAGATGGGAATCTGTTAATATCCGGTCGTAGAGAACTTGACACTTGACCCTATTTAAAACGCATCAACCGCGTGTGTAGCCGTGATGGTCTCTTCTCGGCGGAGTCCGGGAAGTGAACACGGTTTCTGGGTTATGTTTGACGTAAGTAGGAGTTCAGGATCACTTCTTGGTCATTGCTAGTTCACGACCGTTCCGTTGCTTCTCTTCTCGCTCTTATTTGCGTATGTTAGCCACCATACATGCTTAGTTCCTGCTGCAGCTCCACATTACTACACCATCCTTTCCTATAAGCTTAAATAGTCTTGATCTCGCGGGTGTGAGATTGCTGAGTCCTCGTGACTCACAGGTACTTCCAAAACAGTTGCAGGTGCCGACGATGCCAGTGCAGGTGACGCAACCGAGCTCAAGTGGGAGCCCGATGAAGATCTTGTTCGTTGTGTTGTTCTTTTCTTGTTCATCAGTAGTGGAGCCCAGTTGGGACGATCAGGGATCTAGCAGTTGGGTTGTCTTCTTTTCTTTTGGTTCCGTAGTCGGACCTATGTGTGTATCTTGAATGATGTATGACTTATTCATGTATTGTGTGAAGTGGCGATTGTAAGCCAACTCTTTATCCCAATCTTGTTCATTACATGGGATTGTGTGAAGATGACCCTCCTTGTGACAAAACCACAATGCGGTTATGCCTCTAAGTTGTGCCTCGACACGTGGGAGATATAGCCGCATCGTGGGCGTTACAAGTTGGTATTAGAGCCATCCCCGACTTAGGAGCCCCCTGCTTGATCGAATCGCTGGCGTTGTTGAGTCTAGAACAAAAATGTTTTGAGTCTTAGGATTATATATATCGGAGAGTAGGATTCTTTTTACTCCTCAGTCCCTTCGTCGCTCTGGTGAGGCCTCCTGACGTAGAAGTTTTGACTTTTCTCTCCTCAAATTTCACTAAAAAAAATTTAGGATCACGCGGGTATCTTGGAATCGTTCCGATGGTTTTGTGACGAGAACATTGTTCTTGGTGCCTCCTGACATTTAGGGGTTGTGGCAGCGTCCCGGGGAGTTGAGCTCCGAGGTGTTGTCGTCACAATTTTATCGTTGCAGTTCTGGAATACCTGAGTTTCGCCGACATCGAAATCTCTTTTATGCAGTTGTTGGTGAGATCACCTCGACGCCACCCAGTACTGGGGCGGGAGTTCGGGAGTATTGCCATAACTCGTATAACGGATGCTTTTCGAAGGTTGAGGTAAACGATTCCGAAGGTTTCTTGGTTATGTGTTGACGGATGGATACAGCTGGATCTAGGTATTGTTAGTTTGGGTGATATATTTTGTGTCCCCTGTATCCCCAACACCAGATTGCATAACCAGAAAGTTTCGGGAGTTTATAAGTGGGAATTCAAGTAGCCTTAGGATATCTTTCCGACAGACGCATGATATGAGATTGGGGTTCGACGTCTAGTGGTCCTCCTTTCCACGGTTGGTTTTACAGTGGTCTCGTAGTGTCTTAAAGAGTCCTTGGCTATGCCGACTCGGGGACGCTTCGTATGTCATGTGCACTGCCTTGTACATGATGGTGCTGTACGATCGAGCCCGTGTGGGCCCCACCACGAAAACTTCGGACGAAATCTCTATCATATGTTTGTTCCGGCTTATTTTGGAAGCCAATCCTTTGTTTTGTTTTGTGGTATTCGAGTTGCTTCGAAGTCAAATGTGGATTCCATACCTTTTCCTAAGCGGTGTTCTCATACGTCTATGTGGATACTAATCCTTCTTGATCATCGAGATCGTCATGTTAATTCTTTTCCAACCGGCATGTTTCTCTTCAAGTGCATCCAGTCATTCCAATGTTCGCAAGATCAATTCTAAGCTTTTCTCAACGGTGTTCATTTCATTCGTCCCAAATTGTCTTTGTTTTTCCCGCCCTCCCACCCTTTTTCTTCAAGGAATTAGATGTCTTAACCAAGTATCCATTTTATTCACGTGAAGTCCCTTCATTCTTTTCTTTCAATGTTCTTATCCGGTGATTTTCCATGAAGATGCTCACGAAACTTCAAGTTCATCATTCTTCATTCTTTTATTCTTCTCCGATGAATTTAATTCAAGCTTTCAGTGTCGATCATACCCGTTTCCTCGTTTCAAACGCTTTCTCATGCCGGTGCAACTCTTAATCATTCTTCGCGTGCTATTCAATTGTTCCGGAGTGCTGAAGATATCTCTGAAGATTCGTGTTTCCACTCCGCATCAATTCTAACTATTTCGAGGTTGTTACCTCATTCAAGCCATTTAATTCAACCGGTGCAATCTCATTTTCAAGTAATCATTTCAACGGTGTTTCTTTTGTGTGGGCCCTAACCCACAGGTCTTTTTCCAGGATCTTACCTGACTCTTCTAATTTTTCTGGAGTTATTCCCAAATTCTTTTCGAAGTTTGACGTAAGAATGAATTATCATCAGTCAAATGTCTTTCTCCAAGATCTTTTAAATTCTTTTCGTCGTTGGTTCAATCCTTTCCAATTTTTCATTCCGGAGTGCCTCAATAATTCTTGATGGTGTTTCTCATCGTCATTCTCAACATTTGAAGACCGAAGAAGAATTTCTCCTAAATCTTGGTCCGTTCTCTTGAAGATTCATGGTTCTAGCTTATGCCATCCTCTCATAATTGTTTTCGATTGTGAGAATTCTTCTCATACCCATCCGGAGCATTTCATGAGTTGTTTTCATTTCTTGATCATCCAAAGGCCATCATTTCAGAAGATTTCTTGGTTCTAAGTTTTCAGCTTCGTTCTTCAATTATTCTAAATTGATGTCTTCTTCGGTCACCTCCATATTATTCCGGTGCATCGTTCAAATATCCTCTAATCAGTTCGTGATCTCTTCGTTCTTATATATTTATATTCCGTCAAGTATCTTTATTCATTTTTTCTAAATCTTCTCGGTGAATTGTGCCTTTGCTACTTTCATTTTCAATTCTTACGGTGGTTCGTTCAAGATTTATCTTCCTTCGTTATCATATCAATTTATTCGTTGTTTCAATCCTACCGGTGGTTCGATGAAGGCCTTCCCAAGTTTGCGCAATATCTATGTTAATCCTTTCTACGAGAATAAGTAGTATGCCAAATCCGTTGCTTGTCATCAATCTAAATTGGTGAAGGCTAAGCATAATGTAATTCTTATTCTTGTTTCATCCAAGTGATTAATTCCTTATTCCGGAGCTTCATCAAAATTCTTGATTTCATTTGTTCATCTTTCTTTCCGGAGTTCCAAGTTATTTCAATTATATCATTTCAAAGCTTCATCTAATCATTGCAAGGCTTCTCCCGGAGTTCTTTTTAAGTTTCCATTTCGTTTGATCATTCTTATATTACCGGAGTTCTTCATGGAGGCTCTACATGGTGCGTCATCAAGGATTCCTTTCATTCTTCAAGATTTCTCTCGAAGCTATGATCTGTCAAGCTATACTCTTAAATAAACATGGTGCTCAACACATGTGTTGTTTTGAGGAGTTCAAACATTCTTCATCTTGCATTCCGAAGTGCAATTCTCTCTACCTTATCTTTTGGGATGGTGTTATGTCATTTTTGACAATTTCCTTCATGTTTCATGATTCACAAGTTGTCAGGAATGAGATAATTAAATCCATCATTTTCTGTTTCGTTCAAGAGATCTTTTCAACCAATCAATCTTTTTGTTGGAGTTATATTGGGTTATAATTCACCTAAAGCCTTCCCTAAGGAATGTAGCTATTTGTGGTGGTTATCAATGATCCAAATTTTCTCCTTCTCATCTCGGTGTAGAAGTTTTCATCTCCTTGTTGATATCAATCCAATCATTTGTTTCCGTTAGTGGCGGGTTGTCACCTCATAATTTTGAGAAGTTTTCCATAAGCCCACTACAAGCTTATTCTTTTAGTTGTTGGTTTTTTCCAACAACTCCGTTCTAACCTTCTTGCAAGGATACTTTCCAAATTCATTTGTGAAAGGTGTTGTCATTTCCTTCTCCGATCTCTTATTCTGACGATCTATCTTCTATTCGTTCGTCCCGGAGGCATTGTGATGTTGCTCTCTTCGACCAATCATCTTGTTTTGTCAAGATCATGTAATTTTTCCTTTCTTATCCGTTTATCCGGAGTGTCGTGGTTTCATTCGAGTTCTCTCATCTTATCAAGTTTTGTCTCCTTCCTCAACCGGAGTGCTGTCGGAAATCTTTCTTACCCCTTGTGCCATTCTTTCATTAGTTCCGGAGGCAATGTGTTGGTAATTTCATCGAGTATCCTCTCATCTTGTCAAGATCATGTTCAATTCCTTCCATTTACAGTCGGAGTGTTGTCCAAATTATATCATTCTTATTCCTTCTTTATCTTGTTTTAACCGGAGTGTTGTGATATCTTTCAAGTTCTTTTGATCTTATCAAGTTTTCCTTCTCTTTTCTACCGGAGTGCTGGCTCATTTCTTTTCGCTCTCATTCTTTCTCTATTTCGTTTAAAGTGGTTTCAAAGAATTTCTCGTTCATTGATTTTTCCATTCATGTCTTTCAACCTACAAGGTTCTCGTGATGTTCCTTGTTCCTCTTGCTGAACGGAGTGTTTTAAATTTTGTTCATCTCCGTTGTGTCATTTCCCCAAGCTTTGCGACCTCTCAAGGTTCTTTGGTTTCACTCATTTGTCAAAGAAACAATTTGTTTTACCTCTTCCTCTACCGCTTTTCTCCGGTGCCATCCTAGATCTCGGGACGAGATCCTCTTGTAGTGGTGGAGTGTTGTAACGCCCCGAGACCGACGCTTCAGAAGACTTCCTTATTTTCGTGATCACCGCGTGTTTCTTTTGGTGCTTGCTCTTTTATTTTTGCATTGCATCATGTCATCATGCCATCATGTCATTAATTTTTAAAACTCAACCAAGTAAATTGCATGGATCTTCGATCCATTTAAATCGAGGGAAATGCACATGGTGATTTCTCTTTATAACATATCCTCCTAATATTTATGGAGCTATTATAAATATTCCATTAACTTTGGAATCACCATAACACACCTGCAATTTAAGTTCCATGCATTTTTCTATCTTAATTCCTTGCCTCAAACTTTGCCAACAATTCTTTCTCCATTTATTGTGGCTCCTCTAAAATTCTCAACATTTTTGGGCCTTCCAAACCTCCACTTCCTATTCACCCATTTGAATTAAATTCAAATGTTTTTGAATCTAAACCTTGCATCCATGCCCACTCCTATTTTCTTGGATTAAACTCATTTTTCTGAGTCTGAGAAAATTAACCCCATGCCAATTCTTTCTCTAACCTTCTCTTTTCTCTCTATTCTTTCTTTCTATTTTCTGTAAATCAAGAAGAGAGAAGCCCAGCTGGCCAATTGGGCCTCCCAGCAGGTCAGCCCACCTATCTAATCCTAACCCTAGCCCGACCTCCTCCTCACTCCCATCGATCTCCATCTCTCCCTCATCCTCCCTCCAGCGCCGCCAGTGCTCGATCCCCCCACCTCCTCGCTCGATCCCCATCTCCTTCTCTTTCTGCCTCCCGCGCCACCAGAAGTGGCCCCGTCACCCGAAACCATGGCGCCCGTGCTCTCAAGCTTCCTGGTCCGCCGCCCCTGGCATGGCCGCTGCTTCTGCCTTCCTCCAGCCGCCGAGCATCCCCGCCGCCGCCTCGTCGTGGAGCCGCGTCCCCTTTGCTCCGCCCCGCACCTCGCCCTTGCCTCCCTTTGCCACGACCTTCTCCTCGCTGCCACGACCGTCGCCCGCCTCCACCACGCGCGTGCCTCGCGCCAGGCCTCCTCTCTCCAGCGTTCGCCCTCCTCCTACCATGCCCACCGCCTGCCATGGCCCGCGAGGCCATCAGCATCGCCGCGGCCCTGTTCGCGTGAAGCCCCTGCTCCACCACCATCAGTGCCTGGCGTCTCCGTCCCATTCCACGCCTTGCTACTGCTGCAGGCCATGAGCTCGCGGCTACCGCAGGGACGCCATGGCCGAGACCATCTCCAGCAGCTCGCCCGCTTGTTCCCGTGGACTCGATTCAGCGAAACGCCAGGTCCACGGGTCGAGGCCGCCTCCCCTTCCCTTCGCCAGTTCTGGCCTCCTGCTCACATTGACCGGAATACCGCAAGAGATCTCTCTGTCTCCTGTACACGTTGTTCTCCAACAGTCTGATGGACACCAAGACATACCCCCTGGTTCTCCAAGTACACCTTCGTCAAGACCGTTGCTCGAACCAGCACCCTTCGCGTGGATTGCGTCAAGTACCACTACTCTCGTCCGTCGGGGAAATCGGATTCGTCAAGTTCCTCTTCAAAACGTGAACCACTACTTCCACAACGACGTGTGTACCACTACCGTCGACCTCGAAGACCCCGTGGACGTCAAGTTCCTTGACGCGACCCCAAACATCTACGAAAACGTGTACCACTACCGTCGCTGAAGACCCGCGTAACAGAACCGTCAAGTTCGACTACCTCCGCGTGTACCGCTACTTCCACTACCGTCGCGAGAACGACTACTTCCATGATGACCCCGTGAACAACTACTTCCACTTCGAACGCGTTCCGCCCTGAATGCACGCTTCGAAGGTATAACCCCGAGACGACGTCCGTGGACCGAATGCATGTGTGTTGTATGAGATGCTCGTGGTTGCACCGTTTCCGAGTTGTCATTCCATGTTCCTCCTCGTTGTCATGCCATCGTCCCGTGGGAACCCGGTACCCGGGATCACCCCACCATCTTTTGCATGTTCCGCACATCCACATCTTCGTTTGCACCGGTCGCTCAACGAGTTATCGGAACCGGGACGTTGCCATGGCATCGTTTCCGTTTTCATCGCCGTGGCACCCAATTCTTTCTGCCATGGTGACCAAATGCTCCTAATCACCTTCATGTCAACGCTTTCATAAAATTGCATATACCTTGCATATGTCATCCGCATCATGATAACAACATTTAAAATGTCTACAATTGATGTTTGCTTTAAAATTGCTAAATGACATATGGGGAGTTTCCGGTTATTGTCGTTTGTTATTTCCGGCCTCATTTAAACGTGCCTAGATAGGTTGTTTAATTATGCTTCACCCCTTGCCATGGTTAACAACATTTCATATTGTTGGTTACTTAAATGAGAGAGAACTAAATAATTAAATGTGGCGTTTCGTCAATATGCAACTCGTTGCATACTGAGCTCCACTTAATTTGTAGTGTTGTTTGTTGCACTTTGCCATGCCATGCCTCATTAAACCGTTGTTTTTTGTTTGTTTGTTGTACGTAGTGTTCATCCGGTGTGCACTTTGCCATGCCATGCACTTTGCCATAACATTTCATATTGTCGTTTGTTTGTTGCTCTATTGCTATGCCGCGCCACCTACCACTTGCTTTTCAAGCCTCCCAAGTTGCCATGAACCTCTAACCTTTGTCACCCTTCCTAGCAAACCGTTGTTTGGCTATGTTACCGCTTTTGCTCAGCCCTTCTTATAGTGTTGCTAGTTGCAGGTGAAGATGAAGTTTGCTCCATGTTGGTTTATGTTTATGTTGGGATATCACAATATCTCTTATTTAATTAATGCATCTATATACTTGGTAAAGGGTGGAAGGCTCGGCCTTATGCCTGGTGTTTTGTTCCACTCTTGCTGCCCCTAGTTTCCGTCATACCGGTGTTATGTTCCTTGATTTTGCGTTCCTTACGCGGTTGGGTGATTTATGGGACCCCCTTGACAGTTCGCTTTGAATAAAACTCCTCCAGCAAGGCCCAACCTTGGTTTTACCATTTTCCTACCTAAGCCTTTTTCCCTTGGGTTCTGCAGACTCAAGGGTCATCTTTATTTTAAACCCCCGGGCCAGTGTTCCTCTGAGTGCTGGTCCATACTAGAGCCACTTGCAGCGCCACCTCGGGGAAACTCGAGGTCTGGTTTTAGTTGTACGTAGTGTTCATCCGGTGTGGCCTGAGAACGAGATATGTGCAGCTCCTATCGGGATTTGTCGGCACATTCGGGCGGCTTTGCTGGTCTTGTTTTACCATTGTCGAAATGTCTTGTAAACCGGGTTTCCGAGACTGATCGGGTCTTCCTGGGAGAAGGTTTATCCTTCGTTGACCATGAGAGCTTATGATGGGCTAAGTTGGGACACCCCTGCAGGGTATTATCTTTCGAAAGCCGTGCCCGCGGTTATGTGGCAGATGGGAATCTGTTAATATCCGGTCGTAGAGAACTTGACACTTGACCCTATTTAAAACGCATCAACCGCGTGTGTAGCCGTGATGGTCTCTTCTCGGCGGAGTCCGGGAAGTGAACACGGTTTCTGGGTTATGTTTGACGTAAGTAGGAGTTCAGGATCACTTCTTGGTCATTGCTAGTTCATGACCGTTCCGTTGCTTCTCTTCTCGCTCTTATTTGCGTATGTTAGCCACCATACATGCTTAGTTCCTGCTGCAGCTCCACATTACTACACCATCCTTTCCTATAAGCTTAAATAGTCTTGATCTCGCGGGTGTGAGATTGCTGAGTCCTCGTGACTCACAGGTACTTCCAAAACAGTTGCAGGTGCCGACGATGCCAGTGCAGGTGACGCAACCGAGCTCAAGTGGGAGCCCGATGAAGATCTTGTTCGTTGTGTTGTTCTTTTCTTGTTCATCAGTAGTGGAGCCCAGTTGGGACGATCAGGGATCTAGCAGTTGGGTTGTCTTCTTTTCTTTTGGTTCCGTAGTCGGACCTATGTGTGTATCTTGAATGATGTATGACTTATTCATGTATTGTGTGAAGTGGCGATTGTAAGCCAACTCTTTATCCCATTCTTGTTCATTACATGGGATTGTGTGAAGATGACCCTCCTTGCGACAAAACCACAATGCGGTTATGCCTCTAAGTCGTGCCTCGATACGTAGGAGATATAGCCGCATCGTGGGCATTACAGACATAGTACTAGTACTACGGTACGTACTAAAGAGTTCAAATAACGAGAAAGAACATAAACATAGTTCTGCTGGGGCCTCAGCACAACACACCCTTGAAAATAAACTAAGCAAGTAGTCTGCTTGACACTGCAGTAGAACCAGCATGAGCGACGGCACTGCCACCTACTCGGAGTTCGAGTCCACGTCCTCGACTTCGTCCTCGTTCCTCTTCCTCTTCCTCTTCGCTGACGCTTCTTTGCTTGAACCGGACACTGGGCTCTGCTTCTTCATCCAACCCTTGTAGATATTTAAACAAAGGTAGGCATCCATTGCTGCGTACAAGATGTGATCCTCATCTAATGTATTCGACTCCCATGCATGATGAAACTCGTGGTGAGGTTTCTTCAGTTTAGCGTACGAACGATCAATCATGGCTGCTGCCAGGGTCAGCATTGAAAACTGAGAGGAGGACACCAGGCTTGCCTTCTAGAGATTGAAGGGATGGCCTACAACGAGGCCTATCCGACACAGGATTTCCTTGTCGTTCCTAAAGTCTACAGTAACGAATTTGACTCGGCCGTCCTTGAGGAACTTCTTAAATTCCTCGCACTCAACGTCAGCATGGCATATGTGGTAGACCAAGCATAAGTCATGCACGCAAACCTGGATCACGGCGGGCTTCTTCTTCTCTGCCTCCTTTAGTTTCTTCTCGCTTCCCAGGACTGTGGTGTACTCAACATCTAGCCCAGCGACCCACTCATCATTTGAGTTTTCGAACATGCGTTTGAAGCAAGCAAGGCATTCTTTCACCATTGTGGAAGAACGGGCGTAGATGACGTCGAACTCATCGCCGGTGATGGTTCTAACCTTGTACTCACCGCCGATCATGGAGATTTGGGACACCATGGATTTGGGAGGAGGGTTAGGATTAGTGGAACTGCCGTAATGTGAAAGGACGGGACGACTGGGAGCGAACTGTTGTAAGGTATTATACTAGTAGAAGACGGGGATGAGTAGGGCGTGCAAACGGCATGGGGTTGCTGGCTTGCCCGGTGGATAAATGGCTGCAAGCCCCCAAAGAGTTCTCGAGAACTATGCAGGACCCACTAGATGTCATGTCTACTAGACCCATATCATAGGCCTGACGGTATAGCTTCTGCCTGTTCGCATGCCATGCCGGCTTGTGTGTAACTTCAATTAATTCCGTCAACCGTCGCGCCTCCCACGACCTTCGGCCTGTTCGCACGCCATGCCGGCTTGTTTGCTATTCCCGTGTGCATGATACCAGCTAAGATACCACCATTATGGCCAGCCTTAACCATCGCATGCAATAATTTAGTGCACCTTGAAATATGAACATGTGTGGGGCGTGTATGTTTTTAATGACTTGAGACTATACCTAGCCCGGCATGCAAGATGAGACTTTATGCACCGTTCCCCATACCTGCAGGAAGCCCGTTCTTCTCCAAATCTTTTCCTCTCCATGTGTGGAAACAATATGCCTGCCAGACTCTCCTTCTCCCTCCGGCGGTCCCACCACTCTACCCCGTGTGGAAAAAATCTGCACGCATGACTCTCCTCCCCCCACGCTCGTCCAATCCGTTGTGACCAGCAATATTTCCACCCCTTCCCTCCCGCGTAATTTACTCCAACAAATATGCCCACGTAGCTGTTACTCCCTCCTTTCCGGTTTATAGGGATTATCTCAAAATTTTAGTTTTTCCATTTTATAAGGCTCAATTTGGTTGTTCCCCATCACATGTTCAGATTCCAAGGTGCATTAAATTTTTGCATGCAAGTATTAAGAGAAAATTGACCAATGCATGTATTTTATGCATGCATGCATTGCAATTAATGCATTCATAAACATAATTTTTTGAGGAAAACAAGAGCATTAATTGCGTACTTTTGCAAACTACAGAAAGTATTCCACCACTCACCATCTACATTGGTTGGTGAGATTTTTGAATTGAGCCCTACAAGCCGAAAAGGAGGGAGTACTACGTTAATCACGCAACATATCTTCCGGGACACTGCTTCAGTTACTTAACTTCAGGTGCATTGGGTCAGTGACATATGGGCCCAACAGGGGTCTGGCCCACATGTCAGTGACGCAACTGGACCTGCAGTTAAGTCAGTGCAGCTCAGTCCATATCTTACGTAGGTGTGCCATTGCTCGCTATAAATACTGCGTCTCCCACGACATTCAGAAGAACGCTCATGTACATTGCTATCTCCTCCCCCTCCCTCTCACGTCGACCACCATGGCATCGCCCCTCCCAAGCCCTAGGCGCCCCTCGCTGCACCGCGCAAATGGTCACGCGTCGCTGTTCCGTTCCTCACCGCCACTAGACGAGGAGGACGCGTCGGTGTTCCGCTCCTCGCCGCGACACGTCGAGGTGGACGCGTCGGCGTTCTGCTCCTTGCCTCCAATAGTCTAGGAGGACGCGTCGGTGTTCCGCTCCTTGCCGCGACGCGTCGAGGTGGACGGGTCGGCGTTCCCAATCTCGCCAGCACGCGCGTCGGAGGACGCGTCCGCTCCCCGCTACGAGGAGAACGCCACGCCGCTCGCCGAGCCCCCCAACCTTGAGGAGCTTTGGAAAGAAATGGATGTCGCCTTGTGGGAGGCTTTGCCTCCAGCAGAGCACGCCAAAATAGAGGCGGATAAGAAGGCCGAGGAAGAGAAGCGCACCGCGGGACAAGCTGCCTGGCAGGCGTATGTCGCATCCGAGAGAGTCAGGCAATTGGCTCTTTGGCAGAAGGCTCGTGCGAGGGCCGTGAGGGTGGCGGAGGACGCCCGTGCCAAAGCCCTGAGTGCAGTCGGGCCCAGGCGCCTCATCTACGCTTGGCGATACGTGGACCGGGTGCACGCTTCCAGCGAGGAGGAGTAACCGTTGGTGCCGGATCACCACACCGGTGAGCTCGCGCTCGCCCGCCGGCAAGCCGCCAATCAACACCTTGCTAGTTGCGAGGCTGAGGAAGGGGCGTTGTGTCGGTGCGCTGGGAAACGGCCGCGCACCAGGGCACTCGTGGCACGCCGCAAGCGCTCCTGCGAGCGCCATGGCTTTCAGTAGGAGTATAATTTTTGTTTCGCAAGGCGATCTCATTAGTTTTGGGACGCAAATGATAAATCCCGAACGTTTAGGAATTATTAGCGTCCTTAATTAAGTGTGTAAAAGGGAAAGTTTGGAAACCTTGTGTATTAGTACGCATTTTGTAAGTACGTGCATATAGCACAAACTTTATTATATACTATCGCACTACACGTCTCTCTCTATATATGCTTGCAGACTGTGCTACTCCCTCTGTCCATGTCAATAAGTCATATTTGGTTGTGCACCGTGACCAAGAGAGGGAAGACTTATACACCTAGAGGGAGGGAGTACCACTATTACTTATGTACGTGCAAATGCACGTTTTAACACTACGATGCGGTTTTTGTAAAAGTAGAAGAACAACACTAGTCAAGCTTGTGAAATGATTCAATACAAAACAAATGCAAAAATGCTCGTTTGATTGTTTACTTTTAGCTTCCTTCTCTGTGGTTATTTCTCTGTCATACTTTGTACAGAGTATCTCACTGGTCAGAAAGGCATGCAAATTCCCAAACCGCTTCCTACACCCTGTATCGAATTTTTTGCCTAACAAGTTGTGCCGTGCAATTGGAATTCCAACTTGAGTACTACTACTAGTAGGAGTACCAGGGGCCAGTTCTTTTAGGCTTCTAGATTAGTAATCCCATAACTACTACCTCCGTCCTGGTTTATTGGTCCCCACTGTAATCTGAGTCAAATTTTGATCATAAATTTAACTAATGAAATGTTAGTGCATGTCACATGCACTAACATTTTATCAGTTAAATCTTTGGTCAAAATTTAGCACAAATTACAATGGTGAGGAATAAACCAGGACGGAGGTACTACTAGTAGTAGTTTAGAAGCCCAAATAAATGAGTGAGGCGCCTTAAGGTTACTCTCCACTATGACTAGTCTTATGGGAAAAGCTGGGGAAGCCGCCAAAAGAACTGGCCCTAGGAGTAGTAGCTAGGGATACTAGGAGTAGTAGCTAGGGATCGAGTGTGTGAGATGAACCGGAGAAAGTAAATGCAGAGAGATGAAATGCAAAAAAGACGGAGGGATGTGATGGTTGCTTGTCCGTTTATTTTACCAGGCCACTTATTACTGGGAGTGGTTGGGTTTTGTGATATGACGGCTTTACTGCCGCGCCACGAGCGGGGTGAGACTCCCGTGCAGCTCCGCCCTCTACACTAGTACTACTACATCGGTCATGGTTTATCACCCATTGAATTTGACTGAAGATTTAACTGACAAAATGTTAGTGCATGTCAACAAAAACAATATCGTTGGATTCGTATTTGAACATAGTTTTCAATGATATAATTTTAGGTGACATGCATCATCATTTATCGTATTATATATAATGTTAGTTCAATTTTTGGTCGTACTAATCTATAGTAAGGTGCCGATGGTTTGCACGGAAGAGTGAAATGCATTGATCGGGGAGTTGTTTATTTTGACAAAGGATGTGGGGGTCATCTCATGTGTAACGGGTATCGATAGGTTTGTTCGAATATTATTTCATCTCTAGAGCTCACAAACATCCGGGTGAAATAGATAAAAAAGTATCTTCTGCAAACAAAAGCGTTCAACTGTTCAACCTGCATCCAAAACTTGTGAAGAAATAACTCTTATTGTGCTTTGTAGGAAATGATCTTCAAGAATTAGTTTTTGAGTATCCATTGTTATACATGTTGGCTACAGATGACACGTCACTTTCTTATAGTCAACCGTTGGCTATACTATTTAAGTATTAACCATGCCCTTATACACCTAGACGGAGGGATCAAATCAGGATGACTTGGAAGGGGGCAGAGGATATGTAAGAAATGGTTCATCATAAGTCTTTCACCAGTACTCTAGTAAAAATTTATACATGGAAGATTCTAGACTAAACCCTAAATGGATACACTTTTATTCATGCGCAACACTCCAATAGAGCAAGATCATGCATGGAAGTCTCCACATGCTTAGACAGCGGATTACATTGAGCGAAGACTAATGATCAACATTTAACTTGATAATGCAGATGTCCAGGTAAACCTCCTTGGAGTCCCCGTGCACATTGTTGGGGGTCAAATAATACCGTGCGTCTTCCATGTCCACATCGGCGGGAAGGTCCCAGCTCGGCAGAGTACAAGTCAGCTTGACGTAGCCAGTGTCGCCGCCCACGTACCTCCGAGGGGTAGTAATAGTGAGCACGCACCCGTACATCAGCCTCGTGTCAGTGTCAGCGTCAGCGGCGTCGCCCCTGGCACACACTACGGAGATGTGGCGGTGGCCTGCGCGGGCCTCGCCGGTGCCCACGATCAAGAGGAAGACGCTACCGTCCTCCTCCGAGACTAGCAGGCGGCGCTGATCCTCCAGCTTCTCCGGCACGGTGAACGGGTAGCACGTCTCGTACTTAATGTTCTGCGCCAAGGGCCAGTAGTGATCGCCGTACGCCTGCGTCTGGTGGTGCACGATGTCCGCCGGCGAGCCCCAAAACGGCACCGGGCACTCATAGTAGTAGACGAAGGGCTCCTTGGAGGCATCGACCAAGCCGTCCATGAAATGGGAGTGGCTGTAGGGGACGTTCCGCCAGTTGAATATATGAGCAAGTTACTACGAGATTTAGTCCGAATAAGCACAAAATAAATCATGACGGCTATAACAGAGATTAAACTAATCATGCGGCCTAGCATAGTAGATGAACAGATTGAATATAGGACACAGACTAGAAACATGAATTCTACCACGATTTCGAACAGCAAGGACAGTAACGCATACGGTGCAACGGGAGCAGCACCATTGGCATTGAGGTTGTCGCCCATGTCGTTGAGGAAGAGGTTGCCGAGGTCGGGGAGGAAGTCGTCGCTGCTAGCAGTCGCGAGAGTGCGCTCCCCAAATTTCAACAGCACCCGTCGAATGGAGCGCAGGAGGGAGCGGCTGTAGGGGACGTTGCGGCCGCCGAATGGAGCGCAGCAGTAGCCCACGAAGCAGTAGATGGTGCTCCTCCCTAGTCTCTATTCTTATCTCTACCACTACTACTCTTCTTTGTTTTTATAATATACTAGTTGTAGTTGTCAAATCGAATAGTACTGCGCCGTCCACCGCACTCCTGGCTGAACACGCCTCCTCGCCTCCATCAAACCCCCCTGTTAAACCCGCATGCAAACCGAGAAACCTACTCCAGCCCGCGGGAGGAAATTTGTCGGTTGTCGTTGGAGAATAATAGAGTCACATCCAATCCATTTGAGTTAATTGCCTGTATGATTCTCCCTCTATAAAAAGTTAATTGCATCCTTAATCTTGTATTCTAAGTACTCTGTGGGTTCCACTGTCAGTACAGTGTACATGACTTGTAGGCTGGCTACAGATTCGTACAGAAAGTTAAAAAGAAACAAATCCATGACTTGCAGGATTGGAGTTAGCACCGATGGCGGTTCGTAGTCATTCCACGCTCGCGCATTGAAGTTTGTAACTATTTTAGATTAGAACATACTACTCCTCCGGTGCTAGTAGTAGAGCAGAGTCCTACTCCATTACTACTCTACTCAAGCAAGTTAGGGCATAGTAGCAGGTACTGTAGGGAGTACCAGTACTGTGATCACTCACGCAAGTTGTCTGACTTCGATATGACCCTACGCTGTTGGTATGTGTCTCGTAAGTCAAGCGGCGTGTTGTAGTCATCATCACCTGTCCACTTCCCGTAGCACATATTCGCTTCTCCATCTTTGTCCGCTCTTCCATCCCAGCTAAGGCGCCTCCCCCTCGTCCAATCTTCCATCCCCGCTAAGGCGCCTCCCCCCCTCGTCCGAAACCCAAGCACTAACAATGGCAGAACCGAGCAGCGTCTGCCGAAAGAGTGGCTGGAATTCGATCCCCATAGAGGTAATCAAGCTCATTGTTTCGCATGTGCACAATCTCAGTACCATGCCGCTCGCCGCGTGCTCGTCGGGGCTGTACCGTTTACTTAAAGCCCTCAGGCTGGAGCTTTTTAAGACAACTCCTTGCTTGCTGATGCCGCCTGATCTTCAGAAACGTCGTGTCACATAGCATAACGATCGTAGGGTGGCGAGCATCAACCCCCTTGACTGCGATCCGATCCCCGTCACCCTCAACTACATTAACGGTATCTACTGGGTCGGCATGAACACATCTTGGATGGTGCTCGTCGACGGTCGCGGCAGCTGGATGCTCGTAGAGGTCTACACCCGGCGATTGATCCCCCTTCCTTTGATTAACACTGCACTGCTTTGGCACCGTGGCCCAGAATACTCGGAATCTTACAGTAGCCAACATGATACCAAGTTTGATTTGCTCAAGGTTGTAATCTGCCAAGTGCCCACAAGATCTGCGAATTATAAAGGCTTCAGGCTAATTGCGTTCTTCAACCGCGGTCTCGCCTATCTGACAGGTCACTGCGGTAAGTGGATAAATCTACACGTCCATCGCAGGATCATACATCCTCCATGGTTCTCTGATGCCATTGAACACAAGGGCTTCATTTACGCTGTCGACTCCTTCTATGGCTGGACGTATTGCTGGCCAACTCCAGTTATCGCTACAAACGGCTGTTACAACAGTATGTTACTTTCCTATGATATCATGATGGCTTGCTTATATTACTGTCAACATTTACTGAAAAAATATTCATGCTCATAACATGCTGTTCTTAAGATTGACTACATCAAGAGCCCTTTTTTATTTGACTCCAACTTTTTTTAGGGTTATTTGACTCCAACTTGATATGATGTTGTGGGCCGCCTGGTGTCCCTACCCTTCCTAATCACAGAACCTTTCAAAGAAAAGCGGCATGGCAGTTGCAGGTGCTTCCTGGCTCGATCAGAGGACGGTGAACGATTGATGATCGTTCGCACGTACCGGACGTCTTGTTTCGCGGAATACAATCACAGTCACTGCAAGGTCTTTGAGTAGGATCCCAGCTTCTCTGGGCCTTCAGGAATTTTTTACTGGAGGTTGGTAAGTAGCCTTGGTACATGCTCTCTGTTTGTCGGACTGAATTATCCGATTAACCAGGAGATAACCGACGGCAAGGATCATGATGGCAGCGCGGTTTCGTTAATCAGGCAAAACTGTGTGTACACAGCGTACCATGCGTCTCTGCATGCACCATACCCTGATATGTGCCGCCACGCTCTGCAGCCCAAAGTAGGAGAGAGGGTCGCAAGTATCAGACTTTGACCTGCTGGCTGGAGTTTCCCCCGTCAGGCACCCATCTCGTTCAAGCCGTCAGCCAATCTCCACAGCTTAATAAATAGTAACGTCTAACTGAGCCAGTTAGTTAGATGCGTACACTTGTGTAGTAGGATCTTTATTTAGTTTGATGCATACACTTGTTCTTTTTTGGTAGCCCTTTTGTAATGATGGCTGATGTTTGGTTTGGAAGAGAGAGCCGCGTTTTCACTCTTCTGGCCTGCTTACTGCTTCTGTTGCACCCCCAGCCCTGGTTGCTGCTGCTGCTGTTTTCAATGTACAATCAGTAGTATATTTTGTCTCTTGGTTGAATAAATGTGTTGTTAGAACGACAAACACAATGTTTTGGAAGTCGTTGCACGGTTCGATCCTTTGGTGCCCCGTACCGTACGTAGCCCATACTATTTTTCATGCGGAACATGGTAGTCGACGATCCGGCGCCAACCGCCTCCTCCGCGCCATCCTCGCTGGTGCATTGCATCATGACCATCGGCGAGGTCCGTGCCCAATATATGGACATGGTGAGGCAGAAGCGTGAGGAGCAGTTCCGGGAGGCGCAGGCCGACGCTGCCTACAACCACAATCTCCTCCAGGAGCACCTGCACGCGGAGGAGCAGATCGCCGCGGAACGGGCGGAGCAGGAGGCGCTGCTCGACTCGTACCGCTCCGCCTGCGAGGGCCGCCTCGAGCGCTGGCAGTACTGCATGCGGGTGGCGGAGGATGCGGCCGCCTACAAAGAGGGTGATGAAGCGGCCGAGGCGCCATTTGGCGAGACCGAGGATGAGGCAGAGGCAATGCCGGCTCCGACGAGTCCCCGCTCCGCTGGCGTCGACGAGGCCCTGCTCCACCGAGGCCCCGCGGCGCCAACAACAAGGCAGAGGACACCGCCGACTCCGCCGAGGCCCCACCCTGCCGGCAACGAGGGGGAGGATTTTCCCCCGCTCCGCCGAGGCGCCGCCCGCCGGCAACGAGACAGAAGACATGCCGGCTCCTCCGAGGCCCCGCCCCGCTGCCAACGAGGCCGCGCCACACAGAAATCGAGGAAGAGTAGAACACGGTAGGTCGCCGCCGCTCGGGTCCAAGTAAGGCCACCGCTGCTACCCTCCGATTGCTGGCACTGAGCTGTACATCATGGAGCAATTCTATGATTACAGGCTGATTGAAGAGCGCTCCGTGGTTGAGCAAGCTCATGAGATACAGTGATTTGCTAGAGAACTTGAGCACTTCAGTTGTATGCTACCGGACAATGTGCAAAGTAAAAAGGAACAGAAGGAGTACAAAGTGTTTGAGCAGCTTTTTAGCGTTCCTGTACATTGCAATCACAGCGATTCACATGTCATAGAGAACATTCAAAACAATCGATGATTATGCATCTCAGCGATTCACATGTCAGAGCCAATATTTACTTCACAACTAAAGAATAAAGAAAAAATGGATCGACGCTGCTGACAGCAAAGGGTGTCCCATTCGAAAATATCAAACGCATGTCTTCTTGCTAAAATCAATGAGCAAAATTTGACAAGGTTTTCCCATTCCAAAATATCAAATGCCTACGATTGTGGAATGGGCAGGGTTTACCATCAGTTCGGACATTGACATGGCACCTCGTGCTAAATAAACCAGCTATTCTTTTTGTGCAGTTCCACCAAAATCAACCAAATTCGCGCGTAGCTTGTATTATTTCGCCCTTATATGTTGCAATGCCTTGAACTTATCGGCACCTCCTTTCTTGTGGTGGAAATGAATGATTTGATGTACTCATGAACATTTTGTGCAGTTTCCATTGAAATCAAGTTGAGCACCCCTGTTTGCACAAATACAAAAAAAGTGATTAGTATAAAGCAAACTGTACTATGAATTGACAGTTTAAATAGGCACCTACATGGTCCATGTAGAGCACACTTTTACAAAAATGGAACTCACCGGAAAGAATCCTAGAACAACATTGTACTCACGCATCACATCAAGAAAATGGAGATTTTTCAGTCCTTCTGAGCTGAAGTTAGTTTGGTCTTGTGGGGGGTAATGTAACCATCCTTCAACTGCTCCTTCTGATGAGAAGATAGACAGGGCTTCTTCATCCTGGCATAATCGGAACTAGTCACTTCACGTACTCCATATTCTTCTTCAGAGGAGGATGATCCTGTTGTGCAAAGACAAGAGGATAACTAAATGCTAGCATCCCTTTTTGCTCGAAAAAAGGGAAAGGAAATATTTAAAACAACACAGATGAAGCACTTCTCAAGGACAATACCACTTTTTGATGACAGCATCTAAATAGTAGCACAACACCAATAGAGATGACAAAGCTCAATCATATGGATGAAATCAGTGGGCGAGTACCAACCTTTGTCAGGAGGCTTATTGTGTAGAGCATACAGATGAAGCACTTCTCCGGAACCATCTGTTGCTATCTACTGCGGTGGCCATGCTTACTATATACTCCTCGATTAGATTAATGTTTCCAACATCTTCTTGTGCAGTTCCGCTAAAATATATGGTATCTTCAAAGAAGATCCCTGTTTGCACAAGTAGAGATAATTACGTATTACATTAAGAGTGGCATCAAATCAGTGGCAAAACAATTGCTCGTTCCAGCCGTAGAAATAAATTAAGATGCAAAACTATATCATTACTTGTGTCATCACAGTTCCAGTGCTTCATTACAGCACCAGGAGTTGATTTTTGTTTTTCTTCCGCTTGTTCTTCCCCTTCATCACTTGGTTCAATAACAGACAAGCTTCGCCTTCAATGTAAAATTTGGCATGTCAATTAGGTTGCACAAGTATATCACTAAACAATGACATTAATTTTCTGATGAAAGTGGCAAAATACAGGCCAACAGTTGTGAAATACCCTTATCTTACCTCAATGGGATATTACTGTGCACATACAGATTGGAAGTGTTGTCTCCATTTGTGCAGTTCACTAAACTCAAGCAACATTACCGTACAAGTAGCACAACATATGAAAGCACACTGCAGATCATGTGAAAGAAGGCTAGTACTGACCTCTCATGACGCGGAATTCAAACAACTCACAAGAAGAAGATCTGAACCAAATTGGCCAACACGGATAGGAAGTAAGATCTCCTCTTGTGCAGTTCCACTAAGATCAAGCAATCAAGCAACGTTGTTGGTGTGACATTTTGGTTGAACTGCACAAAACACACTTAAACAAAAGTGTTTTGTGCAGTGCAACAAAGGGTCACAATGGCAACGAGGTGAAGTAGATAACCCTGTTTACATAGAGGTGCAAAGGAAACAACTAGTGGTCAATAACGGTGGATGACACAGAAGCCAACAAAAAGAAGCATCTACCTTATCTAAATGGGAAAGAAAGCAAGACAGTAGCATTTCTCAAACGGTGGCATTGATTAATATTAACAGAGAGATTATATTAACAATAAAATTTGTTAAACATGTAATTTGCTTTTAACTTTGGCATTGCATAAATTTTCCAGCGGCATTATTAGAGGGTGTTTGTTTACAGGGACATTTTGGTGGAGGGACTAAAAAAGCTCCATGTCAATCCCATCTAAACCAAACAGGAGGGACTTTTAGGGACTAAAAGTGGGCATTTGGGACTAAAGAAAGAAGACCCCGAGGGAGTCTTTTTGGGACTTTTCCAATAGTTGCCCCTGCCACGCATCACACCTTGTCTCTATTAGTTCACTACTAGGGGTAACATGGTCTTTTAGCATGTCATTTAATAACCTCTAGTCCATGTTTAGTCCCTGGAACCAAGCAGGTAGGGACTAGGGATTTTTTAACCAAACAGGGCCTTAGATTAACAACAACTAAAGAGTTGCACGGGACAGTGAACGCACCAGCACCATGTGCATCTACCGATGTACTGGGGTGATGCACAGTCTGTTGCAACAAAGAACAAACAACCAAGGAGCATATTTGTGTTGGTCCCAGTTTTGTTATCTTTAGACACCTTTCCCTATGTGAGCGCAGCAAATCTAGTCCTGCTCAAACTCTATAGCCTTGTCCCCCAAAACAAAAGATCAGTTCATTACAGATGTGCGTACTGCGTTTGTCATTGTTTTCCCTTTTTGACCAACGTAGGTGCTGGATTGCGAGTGTGTACTAGTACTTTCCCCACTTCCTTTCCACTGTGAACCACGTCCTAGATTTATGCTATACAACTTTCCCCACTACTTTCCCCCATTCCTGTCCTCTTTGAACCACGTCTTAGATTCATGCGATACAACTTTCCCCACTACTTTCCCACTTCCTTTCCTTTTTGAACCACGTCCTAGATTCATGCTATACAACTTTTCCCACTACTTTCCCCCATTCCTTTCCTTTTTGAACCACGTCCTAGATTCATGGTATACAACTTTCCCCACTACTTTCCTGTTTGATCCAACACCTAGATTCGAGTGCAGAAGCGGAAAAAAGCGCACATGCAGCTAGAGCAATGCATGTGGAATAAGTAAATTATACCTTAAGGTTCTTGGGGTGTGGTTCGGTGGGCGACCGGAGGCCGTTCGACCCACACTATGTATGGCGGCGAAGAAGAAGGGGTCGGAGGCCCTCCCGTGCCGCCGCTGGGTGAAAGTGAACAGTTGCGCCGGTAGTGGATTCCCTCCCTCGCTGATGGCGACAGTGTTAAGCCTCCTTCCCTTCCCGGCGGACGGCTCTTTGACCAGCAGTGAGGGAAGAGAGAGAGAGGCCAGCGAAGTCTTGTTTAGATCTGGAGAGGGTGAGAGAGTGTGAAGAATGAAGGAAATATGCCCTAGAGGCAATAATAAAGTTATAATTTATTTCCTTATATCATGATAAATGTTTATTATTCATGCTAGAATTGTATTAACTGGAAACTTGATACATGTGTGAATACATAGACAAACAGAGTGTCACTAGTATGCCTCTACTTGACTAGCTCGTTGATCAAAGATTGTTATGTTTCCTAGCCATAGACATGAGTTGTCATTTGATTAACGGGATCACATCATTAGGAGAAAGATGTGATTGACTTGACCCATTCCGTTAGCTTAGCACTCGATCGTTTAGTATGTTGCTATTGCTTTCTTGATGACTTATACATGTTCCTATGACTATGAGATTATGCAACTCCCGTTTACCGGAGGAACACTTTGTGTGCTACCAAACGTCACAACGTAACTAGGTGATTATAAAGGTGCTCTACAGGTGTCTCCAAAGGTACTTGTTGGGTTGGCGTATTTCGAGATTAGGATTTGTCACTCCGATTGTCGGAGAGGTATCTCTGGGCCCACTCGGTAATGCACATCACTATAAGCCTTGCAAGCATTGTAACTAATGAGTTAGTTGCGGGATGATGTATTATGGAACGAGTAAAGAGACTTGCCGGTAATGAGATTGAACTAGGTATCGAGATACCGACGATCGAATCTCGGGCAAGTAACATACCGATGACAAAGGGAACAACGTATGTTGTTATGCGGTCTGACCGATAAAGATCTTCGTAGAATATGTGGGAGCCAATATGAGCATCCAGGTTCCGCTATTGGTTATTGACCGGAGAGGTGTCTCGGTCATGTCTACATAGTTCTCGAACCCGTAGGGTCCGCACGCTTAACGTTACGATGACGGTTATATTATGAGTTTATGTGTTTTGATGTACCGAAGGAGTTCGGAGTCCCGGATGAGATCAGGGACATGACGAGGAGTCTCGAAATGGCCGAGACGTAAAGATCGATATATTGGACGACTATATTCGAACTTCGGAAAGGTTCCGAGTGATTCGGGTATTTTTCGGAGTACCGGAGAGTTAGGGGAATTCGTATTGGGCCTTAATGGGCCATACGGGAAAGGAGAGAAAGGCCCCAAAGGGTGGCCGCACCCCTCCCCATGGACTAGTCCGAATTGGATTAGGGAGGGGGGCGCCCCCTTCCTTCTTTCTCCTTCTCCCTTCCCTTTTCCTACTCCAACAAGGAAAGGAGGAGTCCTACTCCCGGTGGGAGTAGGACTCCCCCCTTGGCGCGCCCTCCTCCTTGGCCGGCGGCCTCCCCCTTGCTCCTTTATATACGGGGGCAGGGGGCACCCCATAGACACAACAATTGATCATTGATCTCTTAGCCGTGTGCGGTGCCCCCCTCCACCATATTACACCTCGATAATATCGTAGCGGTGCTTAGGCGAAGCCCTGCGTCGGTAGAACATCATCATTGTCACCACGCCGTCGTGCTGACGAAACTCTCCCTCAACACTCGGCTAGATCGGAGTTCGAGGGACGTCATCGAGCTAAACGTGTGCTGAACTCGGAGGTGCCGTACGTTCGGTACTTGATCGGTCGGATCGTGAAGACGTACGACTACATCAACCGCGTTGTGTTAACGCTTCCGCTATCGGTCTATGAGGGTACGTGGACAACACTCTCCCCTCTCGTTGCTATGCATCACCATGATCTTGCGTGTGCGTAGGAATTTTTTTGAAATTACTACGTTCCCCAACAGTGGCATCCGAGCCTGGTTTTATGCGTTGATGTTATGCACGAGTAGAACACAAGTGAGTTGTGGGCGATATAAGTCATACTGCTTACCAGCATGTCATACTTTGGTTCAGCGGTATTGTGAGATGAAGCGGCCCGGACCGACATTACGTGTATGCTTACGCGAGACTGGTTTCACCGTTGCAAGCACTCGTTGCTTAAAGGTGACTGGCGGGTGTCTGTCTCTCTCACTTTAGTTGAACCGAGTGTGGCTATGCCCGGTCCTTGCGAAGGTTAAAACAGCACCAACTTGAAAAACTATCGTTGTGGTTTTGATGCGTAGGTAAGAACGGTTCTTGCTAAGCCCATAGCAGCCACGTAAAACTTGCAACAACAAAGTAGAGGACGCCTAACTTGTTTTTGCAGGCATGTTGTGATGTGATATGGTCAAGACATGATGCTATATTTTATTGTATGAGATGATCATGTTTTGTAACCGAGTTATCGGCAACTGGCAGGAGCCATATGGTTGTCGCTTTATTGTATGAAATGCAATTGCCATGTAATTGTTTTACTTTATCACTAAGCGGTAGCGATAGTCGTAAAAGCAATAGTTGGCGAGACGACAACGATGCTACGATGGAGATCAAGGTGTCGCGCCGGTGACGATGGTGATCATGACGGTGCTTCGGAGATGATGAGGGCCATATCATATCACTTATATTGGTTGCATGTGATGTTTATCTTTTATGCATCTTATCTTGCTTTGATTGACGGTAGCATTATAAGATGATCTCTCACTAAAATTTCAAGATAAAAGTGTTCTCCCTGAGTATGCACCATTGCGAAAGTTCTTCGTGCTGAGACACCACGTGATGATCGGGTGTGATAGGCTCTACGTTCAAATACAATGGGTGCAAAACAGTTGCACATGCGGAATACTCAGGTTAAACTTGACGAGCCTAGCATATGCAGATATGGCCTCGGAACACGGAGACCGAAAGGTCGAGCGTGACTCATATAGTAGATATGATCAACATAGTGATGTTCACCGTTGAAACTACTCCATCTCACGTGATGATCGGACATGGTTTAGTTGATATGGATCACGTGATCATTTCGAGGATTAGAGGATGTCTATCTAAGTGGGAGTTCTTAAGTAATATGATTAATTGAACTTAAATTTATCATGAACTTAGTCCTGATAGTATTTTGCAAATTATGTTGTAGATCAATAGCTCGCGTTGTTGCTTCCCTGTGTTTATTCTTGATATGTTCCTAGAGAAAAATTATGTTGAAAGATGTTAGTAGCAAAGATGCGGATTGGATCCGTGATCTGAGGATTATCCTCATTGCTGCACAGAAGAATTATGTTCTTGATGCACCGCTAGGTGACATACCTATTGCAGGAGCAGATGCAGACGTTATGAATGTTTGGCTAGCTCAATATGATGACTACTTGATAGTTTAGTGCACCATGCTTAACGGCTTAGAATCGGGACTTCAAAGATGTTTTGAACGTCATGGACCATATGAGATGTTCCAGGAGTTGAAGTTAATATTTCAAGCAAATACCCGAGTTGAGAGATATGAAGTCTCCAACAAGTTCTATAGCTAAAAGATGGAGGAGAATAGCTCAAGTAGTGAGCATGTGCTCAGATTGTCTGGGTACTACAATCGCTTGAATCAAGTGGGAGTTAATCTTCCAGATAAAATAGTGATTGACAGAATTCTCTAGTCACCATCACCAAGTTAGTAGAACTTCGTGATGAACTATAGTATGCAAGGGATGACGAAAGTAATTCCCGAGCTCTTCGTGATGCTGAAATCAACGAAGGTAGAAATCAAGAAAAACATCAAGTGTTGATGGTTGACGAGACCACTAGTTTCAAGAAAAGGGCAAAGGGAAGAAGGGGAACTTCAAGAAGAACGGCAAGCAAGTTGCTGCTCAAGTGAAGAAGCCTAAGTCTGGTCCTAAGCCTGAGACTAAGTGCTTCTACTGCAAAGGGACTGGTCACTGGAAGCGGAACTACCCCAACTATTTGGTGGATAAGAAGGATGGCAAAGTGAACAAAGGTATATTGGATATACATGTTATTGATATGTACTTTACTAGTGTTTATAGCAACCCCTCGGTATTTGATACTGGTTCAGTTGCTATGAGTAGTAACTCGAAACGGAAGTTGCAGAATAAATAGAGGCTAGTAAAAGGCGAGGTGACGATGTGTGTTGGAAGTAGTTCCAAGATTGATATGATCATCATCGCACACTCCCTATACTTTCGGGATTAGTGTTGAAACTAAATAAGTGTTATTTGGTGTTTGCGTTGAGCATGAATATGATTTGATCATGTTTGTTGCAATACGGTTATTCATTTAAATTAGAGAATAATTGTTGTTCTGTTTACATGAATAAAACCTTCTATGGTCATACACCCAATAAAATGGTTTGTTGGATCTCGATCGTAGTGATACACATATTCATAATAATGAAGCCAAAAGATGCAAAGTTAATAATGATAGTGCAACTTATTTGTGGCACTGCCGTTTAGGTCATATTGTTCTAAAGCGCATGAAGAAACTCCATACTGATGGGATTTTGGAATCACTTGATTATGAATCACTTGATGCTTGCGAACCGTGCCTCATGGGCAAGATGACTAAAACGCCGTTCTCCGGAACTATGGAGAGAGCAACAGATTTGTTGGAAATCGTACATACAGATGTATGTGGTCCGATGAATATTGAGGCTCGTAGCAGGTATCATTATTTTCTGACCTTCACAGATGATTTGAGAAGATATGGGTATATCTACTTAATGAAACAGAAGTCTGAAACATTTGAAAAGTTCATATAATTTCAGAGTGAAGCAGAAAATCATCGTAACAAGAAAATAAAGTTTCTACGATCTGATCGTGGAGAAGAGTATTTGAGTTACGAGTTTGGCCTTCAGTTAAAACAATGTGAAATAGTTTCACTACTCACGCCACCTGGAACACCACGGTGTAATGGTGTGTCTGAACATCGTAACCGTACTTTATTAAATATGGTGCGATATATGATGTCTCTTACCGATCTACCACTATCGTTTTGGGGTTATGCATTAGAGACAGCTGCATTCACGTTAAATAGGGTACCATCTAAATCCGTTGAGACGAGATCTTATGAACTGTGGTTTGGCAAGAAACCAAAGTTGTCGTTTCTTAAAGTTTGGGGTTGCGATGCTTATGTGAAAAGTTTCATCCTGATAAGATCAAACCCAAATCGGAGAAATGTGTCTTCATAGGATACCCAAAGGAGACAGTTGGGTACACCTTCTATCACAGATCCGAAGGCAAGACATTCGTTGCTAAGTATGGATCCTTTCTAGAGAAGGAGTTTCTCTCGAAAGAAGTGAGTGGGAGGAAAGTAGAACTTGATGAGGTAACTGTACCTGCTCCCTTATTGGAAAGTAGTTCATCACAGAAATCTGTTCCTGTGACTCCTACACCAATTAGTGAGGAAGTTAATGATGATGATCATGTAACTTCAGATAAAGTTACTACCAAACCTCGTAGGTAAACCAGAGTGAGATCCACACCAGAGTGGTACGGTAATCCTGTTCTGGAGGTCATGTTATTTGACCATGACGAACCTACGAACTATGAGGAAGCGATGATGAGCCCAAATTCCGCGAAATGGCTTGAGGCCATGAAATCTGAGATGAGATCCATATACGAGAACAAAGTATGGACTTTGATTGACTTGCCCAATGATCGGCAAGCCATTGAGATTAAATGGATCTTCAAGAGGAAGACAGACAGTGATAGTAGTGGTACTGTCTACAAAGCTAGAATTGTCGCAAAAAGGTTTTCTACAAGTTCAAGGTGTTGACTACGATGAGAGTTTCTCACTCGTATCTATGCTTAAGTCTGTCTGAATCATGTTAGCAACTGTCGCATTTTATGAAATATGGCAAATGGATAAACAAAACTGCATTCCTTAATGGATTTATTGAAGAAGAGTTGTATATGATGCAACCAGGAGGTTTTGTCAATCCTAAAAGTGCTAACAAAATATGCAAGCTCTAGCGATCGATCTATGGACTGGTGCAAGCATCTCGGAGTTGGAATATACGCTTTGATAAATTGATCAAAGGATATAGTTTTATACAGACTTGCGGTGAAGCCTGTATTTACAAGAAAGTGAGTGGGAGCACTACAACATTTCTGATAAGTATATGTGAATGACATATTGTTGATCGGAAATAATGTAGAATTATTCTGCAAAGCATAAAGGAGTGTTTGAAAGGAGTTTTTTCAAAGAAAGACCTCGGTGAAGCTGCTTACATATTGAGCATCAAGATCTATAGAGATAGATCAAGATGCTTGATAAGTTTTTTCAATGAGTACATACCTTAACAAGATTTTGAAGTAGTTCAAAATAGAACAGTCAAAGAAAGAGTTCTTTCCTGTGTTACAAGGTGTGAAATTGAGTAAGACTCAAAGCCCGACCACGGCAGAAGATAGAAAGAGAATGAAAGTCATTCCCTATGCCTTGGCCATAGGTTCTATAAAGTATGCCATGTTGTGTACCAGATCTATTGTATACCCTACACTGATTTTGGCAAGGGAGTACAATAGTGATCTAGGAGTAGATCACTGGACAGCGGTCAAAATTATCCTTAGTGGAATAAGGATATGTTTCTCGATTATGGAAGTGACAAAAGGTTCGTCGTAAAGGGTTACGTCGATGCAAGTTTTAACACTAATCTAGATGACTCTAAGTCTCGGTATAGATACATATTGAAAGAGGGAGCAATTAGCTAGAGTAGCTCCGTGCAGAGCATTGTAGACATAGAAATTTGCAAAATACTTACGGATCTGAATGTGACAGACCCATTGACTAAAATTATCTCACAAGCAAAACATGATCACACCTTAGTACTCTTTGGGTGTTAATCACATAAGCGATGTGAACTAGATTACTGACTCTAGTCAACCCTTTGGGTGTTGGTCACATGACGATGTGAACTATGGGTGTTAATCACATGGTGATGTGAACTATTGATGTTAAATCACATGGCGATGTGAACTAGATTATTGACTCTAGTGCAAGTGGGAGACTGAAGGAAATATGCCCTAGAGGCAATAATAAAGTTATTATTTATTTCCTTATATCATGATAAATGTTTATTATTCATGCTAGAATTGTATTAACTGGAAACTTGATACATGTGTGAATACATAGACAAACAGAGTGTCACTAGTATGCCTCTACTTGACTAGCTCGTTGATCAAAGATGGTTATGTTTCCTAGCCATAGACATGAGTTGTTATTTGATTAACGGGATCACATCATTAGGAGAATGATGTGATTGACTTGACCCATTCCGTTAGATTAGCACTCGATCGTTTAGTATGTTGCTATTGCTTTCTTCATGACTTCTACATGTTCCTATGACTATGAGATTATGCAACTCCCGTTTACCGGAGGAACACTTTGTGTGCTACCAAACGTCACAACGTAACTGGGTGATTATAAAGGTGCTCTACAGGTGTCTCCAAAGGTACTTGTTGGGTTGGCATATTTCGAGATTAGGATTTGTCACTCCGATTGTCGGAGAGGTATCTCTGGGCCCACTCGGTAATGCACATCACTATAAGCCTTGCAAGCATTGTAACTAATGAGTTAGTTGCGGGATGATGTATTACGGAACGAGTAAAGAGACTTGCCGGTAACGAGATTGAACTAGGTATCGAGATACCGACGATCGAATCTCGGGCAAGTAACATACCGATGACAAAGGGAACAACGTATGTTGTTATGCGGTCTGACCGATAAAGATCTTCGTAGAGTATGTGGGAGCCAATATGAGCATCCAGGTTCCGCTATTGGTTATTGACCGGAGAGGTGTCTCGGTCATGTCTACATAGTTCTCGAACCCGTAGGGTCCGCACGCTTAACGTTACGATGACGGTTATATTATGAGTTTATGTGTTTTGATGTACCGAAGGAGTTCGGAGTCCCAGATGAGATCGGGGACATGACGAGGAGTCTCGAAATGGCCGAGACGTAAAGATCGATATATTGGACGACTATATTCGGACTTCGGAAAGGTTCCGAGTGATTCGGGTATTTTTCAGAGTACCGGAGAGTTAGGGGAATTCGTATTGGGCCTTAATGGGCCATACGGAAAAGGAGAGAAAGGCCCCAAAGGGTGGCCGCACCCCTCCCCATGGACTAGTCCGAATTGGACTAGGGAGGGGGGCGCCCCATTCCTTCTTTCTCCTTCTCCCTTCCCTTTTCCTACTCCAACAAGGAAAGGAGGAGTCCTACTCCCGGTGGGAGTAGGACTCCCCCCTTGGAGCACCCTCCTCCTTGGCCGGCGGCCTCCCCCTTGCTCCATTATATACGGGGGCAGGGGGCACCCCATAGACACAACAATTGATCATTGATCTCTTAGCCGCGTGCGGTGCCCCCTCCACCATATTACACCTCGATAATATCGTACCGGTGCTTAGGCGAAGCCCTGCGTCGGTAGAACATCATCATTGTCACCACGCCGTCGTGCTAACGAAACTCTCCCTCCACACTCGGCTGGATCAGAGTTCGAGGGACGTCATCGAGCTGAACGTGTGCTGAACTCAGAGGTGCCGTACGTTCGGTACTTGATCGGTTGGATCGTGAAGACGTACGACTACATCAACCGCGTTGTGTTAACGCTTCTGCTATCGGTCTACGAGGGTACGTGGACAACACTCTCCCCATTCGTTGCTATGCATCACCATGATCTTGCGTGTGCGTAGGAATTTTTTTGAAATTACTACGTTCCCCAACAAAGAGAGCAACTACAAGCAGACCAGCAGTGAGGGGAGAGAGAGAGGCCAACGAAGTCTTGTTTAGATCTGGAGAGGATGAGAGAGTGTGAAGAGAGCAACTACAAGCGCTGAGGCTCCAGCGTGTATATATATACTGGAGGGAGTGTGAAGAGTGCAAACCCTAGAAAACAAGCACTGAGGCTGCAGCTTATACGTGATGAGGAGATTATACGGTCACTACGAGATCGTATAGCTCCGTATCCATCCATTTTGACCAGTCAAAGAATCCTCCTGGCACGAATTATGCTCTAGTGTAGTTATCGAATCCGAGACCTCAAGTTTGATGAGCGAACAGGCTAACCAGCTACACAACCCTCCCGTTATGTTCAACGAGAGAAAAATAACCTTTTATACATTCCTGCATTCGTGTGACAAGCATGCCATGTTTTTTTGTGTGTGGGAGTCATTGGGATTTAAATCATAATCGTGTCATGTGGCTTTGGTGGTAAGACTATCCACAGTGGTGCAGAAATAATGCAGCCTTAGTCACCTTACCTCTCTCCACGTAGTACATTGGGTCCCACCAGTCAGAGGGTGAAACAAACAAATTAATAAGAAAAATTAAAAGCGCCAGCGGTGTATCTTACCTCACACATCTCGCTACTGCTCGGGAACACTGTCCAATTGATCCCTCTGTTCGCTCACGTACTATTTTAAGTGAATCCTTATTATAAAATGCACACAATTTTGGGCACTTGTATTTGACCTAAGTCAGTGTGCCACCGTATCTTGTACGACTCCCTCCGTCTAGGTGTAATAAGTCACGTTAGAAGGTGCAGCGGGACCAAGGTGCAAGCAGATTAGAGGAGAAGGAGAAACTTGACCGGTCATTCCTCCAATCAAAGCCCTGATTTCTGTCTCTAAACGCAACAATTAATCCAAACAACTAAGAGATGCCTCTTCCCTTCTTGTACGTACTCCATTTGTATCTCACTTCCTGTGGCTTCGCACTCGCACGATTTCCTATTCTATGAACCTGTGTGTGCGTGTGTGTGTGAGTTTAACAACATGTGTGTGTTAAAGAGAGCGACAGATAGACCTACTCCTAAAGAGAGATGGTGTGTAGTGTACGATTTTAGCCACGAGAGTCGGTGCATACTCTCGTTTCTGGGCGTCCAGTAGGGACAGGCGGACAGCTGCCACGCCTACTCCTGACTAGCCTAGCCCACCCAAAGCCCCTCCATCGCCCGCGCGCGCTTCCCGCCCGAAACAGTCAGCGCCGCTCCAAAGAATCGGTGCCGCATTCATGCCCGGACAGAGCGGACGCGACCTCTCACTGGCGCCTGCGTTGAAGGGAGAAGCGGATTCAAGAGTGATGGTGTCACGACCGGTTTTTCAATAAAATAATTATTGAGAGACCAATCCCTTTTACGGACCAGCGAGGAAGAATTCCTTCTCACTGGTAGACAATATCTTGGTCACAAAAGAAAAATATCAGGAGTACTAAATATAATACAAGGTTGAGCAGAGACTGCCCAACAATTTATTACATGCATGCCGATAAAACAAGATGGCGGGTAGGGTGGCAAACTACTAACTCACGATGATAACGGTGGTGGAAATATCACCGCGAAGCGAGTGATATGATTCCAGAAGACTACAGCTCATCGAGCGTCGGAGTGAGGCTCGAGAAGACTTATTACGGGTGGCGGAAGCGTATGCAAAACAAGTGACCAATATCCAGGATCGCGCAGGACTGACTGGGACTCCTCTAGGTGTCGGACGCGCTATCAAACTCTTCATCCAAGAGATCGCCTTCGTCAACATCTGGCCAAATCAACAAGCCAGGTGAGTACTATGAAAGTACTCGCAAGACAGTTCGGACATAAGGTATAACAAATGTAAACATGAAGCACATGAACAAGTTAACCAGTGCGATCAGACATAGAGATAATAAATACTGGGTGCCAAGCGAGGGTCTGAATGACGCCTCGAGCGGAAACTGCAGAATAGTAATACTGGTGCCAAACGAGTGTCTGAAAGACTCCTCGAGCGGAAAATGCGGAATAATGATACAGGTGCCAAACGAGTGTCTGAAAGACTCCTCGAGCGGAAAATGCGGAAATAATAATGCGGGTGCCAAACGAGTGTCTGAAAGACTCCTCGAGCGGAAAATGCGGAATAATAATGCAGGTGCCAAACGAGTGTCTGAAAGACTCCTCGAGCGGAAAATGCGGAATAATAATGCCACAGTCGGGCGTCGAGGCGACACCACATAAAGGGCTTATAACAGGAAATAAAGATAGTGCATGCCACAATCGGACGTCTGGGCGACATCACATAAAGGGCTTATATTTAAAGTAAGAAACAAGAACACGCCACAGTCGGACGTCTGCGCGACGTCACATAAAGGGCTTATATCATAGCTCAATAATACAATCATTCGGGAACATAAATTATCACAAGCATGCGACAAATATAAAGTTAGTCCATCCACAGGAATAACAATAAAACTGGATTTACCACTTGAGCTTGTTCACCGGGGACAAGTTTTTCACACGGATAGATATGGATATAATGTTTACACTACTTGATCATGGATACGATGATTTGGAAAGAATTGACTCTGCAGAGTTTGTACTTAACCACAGCCAACGGATTTCAGTAGTCACGGGGACTAGTTCCGTCTACGGTGTTTTGGAGGAAACACGTCTAACCAGTACACACCCAATTCAACCATCCGAAGCCAGGGATCACCCTCGGCAATATTCAAGAAAAACCTTGAGACGGGGAGGCTACAACCTCGCGTAGCATGGGATCAAATTTCTATACGCGCGCTCTAAGGGGGTGCCCCCCCCCCCCCGGTCCCAACCGGAAACACCCATGCCCCCTGACCGGATGACTGGCTTTAATCCTGGGCCAAGGTACCATCATCCCGGCCTCTCTGTTTGGTGTGTACACGGAAAGAGGTTACCAACTTACTAAACCGCATCCTGGCAATGAGACATGTGGTAGCACGGAAAGGGGAAAGAACGGTAACGTGGCTCCAACCACGTTAACGTCGGAGGAAGTCGGATGACGCAAGGCTGGTATGCTACAACAGTACCACCTTGCTGCCCTTCATGTCACCACATGATTTGGCCATCTCTCATCAGAGATCATCGCAACTTTGGAACATGCGGGAAAAGAACGATAACGTGGCTCCAACCACGTTAACGTCGGAGAAAGTCGGATGACGCAAGGCTGGTATGCTACAACAGTACCACCTTGCTGCCCTTCATGTCACCACATGATTAGGCCATCTCTCATCAGAGATCATCGCGACTTTGGAACAACCGGGTCGTTGCCTTACAAGCAACGAGGTATTTACCGACACTCATATGCCACGCACAAACTCTCACGCGAACATGCAAAACACCTGTCATATCAAATGTTCAAAACATGCTTGCCTGGTTCGGAGAAGTCGGAGTCTAGCTCGGCGAAGTTCGCGGCTCCTTCACCTCTTCCGGAACCTACGGCAATCACGAAACGGGTACTAACGTGAAAACCAACACTTGCACAGAAACTTTTCCAAATAATTTTCAAATAAATCCCATAAAAAACTAGACAAAATTTGAAGATTGTCAGAAAAAGAATCACTCAAAAATTCATTTTTATTAAAAAGTTATAAAGGTTTCTGTCCAGGGAGTTATCTGTAATGAAACAGAAAAGTTCCAGGGTTTTAACTGAGAAAACAGAAAACGCTTCGGTTGGGAATGCGTAAGCGCAAAGTAGAAAACATATTTGCCCGAAGGCGCCAACAGAAAACGGTTCGGAGGAGAATAGAATAGAGGCTGACAGGCGGGGTCCACCTGTCAGGTTCAAAAAGCTCGTCGGCGCCCGAAGGCTGCGGTGGACGCCGGCGTCGAACCACGGCGAGTTAGGAGAAACGGAGGGTACCAAGAGCTTCAGCGTCTTCTTCCGCGTCGGTGGGTGGTGGACTCGTCCAACGGGGAGCACCACGTCGACGGCGACACTATCTCCGGCGGACGGCGGCTCGGGTGAGGATGGGGAACTCCGGTGGAGGGCTGCAAACTACGAATTGAGGCGCGGGTCAGAACGAGGGATGCAAGGGGAAGCTACTGGCAAGAGAATGGAGGCGGAGGAGCGCACACGGGGGCGAATCGGGCTGGATCCCGTGGCGGGTCGCGGCGGCCGGAGTCGAGGAAGGAGACCTCCTCGGGGCTCTACCAGTGGCTAGGCTTGCTCTAGGGGGAGTGCAGGGATGGTGGGTGCTCGAGTTGAAGCTCGGGGCCTCTATTTATAGGCAGATCGACGGGGTGGCCGTGAACGGAGAATCTCCGGCGAGCGATTACGGCGGAGCAGTGGATTGGCAGGAGGTTTGAGTGGCCAGGCAGCATCAGTGGAGGTTACTGGAGTCGTTTCACAGCTAAACGGGGTCGGTCTTGGCGTAATGGCGTCGGTCCACGGTGAGGTGACCGCACGGGCTCAACGGCGGCAGAGAGCGCACTCCGCGCCCTGCGGTTCACGACGAGAGCGGCAGCCCGTTCGGGGGAGTGGAAGGCCACGCGGCGAGCTCCGGTGGTTTGGGCAGCGCTGGGTGGCGTCGTCGGCGCCGTGTCTCCCGCTGGCGTCCGCAAAGCCGCCGCCGGCGTCGGTCACGGGGCGGCGCACCTTGTGCTGCTCGTCGCCGACGCCCGCAAGGCGCCAGGCGTTCGTGCGGTGCAGGAACAAGAGGGCGGGGACGAGGAGCAAGGCGACGCGGTGGTACTGGCGAGATCGATGTCCTTCTCTGAAGAAAACGACAGCAAGCCACTGACTGAATCTCTGAATTTTTCTGAACTTGATATAGACAGTGCACTGCAGGTGTTCGACAGGAGGATTTTGCAATGAGATAAATTTTTCTGGACCTGTAACTTGGTGAGGTGACCACTCAATGCACCCAGAGGCTGCCTGATTTTACTTGGAATTTTTGGAGAAGGTTTTGAATGAATTTCACCAAATTTGACAAATCTGGTCCAAACTTGCAGCAGGTGTAGTTTGAAAATTTTGGACTGAAGACCAGTGGATCTTCATGGTTCTTGGTTGAGGGTTCAAAGGACTAGGAGGGGAAAAAGGTTTGGGGGCAAAAATCAAGACAGAAAGTGGAGTTCCTTTGCAAATCTCCAAGTGCTAGAAAAGAAGGCAGAAATTTATTTGAATAGAATATAAATGGAAATAATCACATGGGGAGGTTCAACTTGCTGGATTTGATGCAAATCATGATCCAAAGGTGAGGAAAGGGTTAGGAGAGGGGATTTGCACTAAGGCCATGGCAAGAAGGAATTGTTGAAAGTGGCAAAGGATTTTCCAAAAGCCATAGTGCAAATTTCAAGGAGATTTTCAAAAGTCATTTCCCAAGTGAAAATATTTTGTCTTGAGTCCAAGTGAAAAGCAAGAACCTCCAAGACCAAAGACAGATCTTGGTTGAATCCAAATAAAACTTTTGCCATAAAGAAAAATATTTGAGAGTGAGAGTTCTCTTGAAGAAAAATTTAAATCACTCCCCTCATGTCAAATAAAATCATTTGAAAAATCCAAATAAAAACTTGGGTGTCACAACACCTACCCCCTTAGGAAAAATCTCGTCCTCGAGATTTCTGCTGATCCTCAAATAGATATGGATGTTCTGCCCAAAGGAACTCTTCCCTTTCCCATGTAGCTTCATCCTCAGTGTGGTTAATCCACTGAACCCTGAAAAACTTTGTCGTTTTCTGACGGGTCCTCCGTTCAGACTCTTCTAAAATCTTTACTGGCCTTTCTCTGTAGGTGAGATCTGGTTGCATATCAATGTCCTCATGAGGTACATGCTTTTCTGGGTTGCTCACACATTTTCTTAACTGTGAGACGTGGAACACGTCATGGACGTCTGACAGCTCCTTGGGTAGGTCTAGTTGGTAGGCTACCGTGCCTCTTTGTGCCTTTACACAAAATGGTCCAATAAATCTTGGGGCTAGCTTCCCCTTAATTTTGAACCGTTGTAGACCCCTCATAGGAGATACTCGGAGGTAAACGGAATCACCGGGTTCAAAGCTGACCTCACGGTGCTTCTGATCATAGTAGCTCTTTTGGCGGCTCTGTGCTGTCTTGAGTCTGTCCCGGATTTGTTTAACTTTCTCCTCAGCCTCTTTAAGCATGTCTGGGCCGAAGATACGGCTGTCACCTGTTTCCGACCAATTCAGTGGGGTACGACACCTTCGTCCGTACAACGCTTCAAAGGGTGCCATTTGCAAGCTGGCTTGGTAACTATTGTTGTAGGCAAATTCGGCATACGGCAAACTCTCTTCCCAACTGGATCCATAGGTGAGCACACATGCTCTTAGCATATCCTCTAGGATCTGGCTCACACGTTCCGTCTGTCCATCAGTCTGAGGGTGGTATGCTGTACTGAAAGCTAGTTGCATGCCCAGAGCTTGTTGTAGGTGATCCCAAAATTTGGAGACGAATTGGGTGCCTCGGTCTGATATTATAGTCTTTGGGACTCCGTGCAAACAAACTATACGGGAGAGATAAAGTTTTGCCAGTCTTTGTGTGGAGTAGGTAGTCTTCACGGGAATGAAATGAGCAACTTTGGTTAGTCGGTCTGTGATGACCCATATGGCGTCATTCCCACGCTGTGATCGGGGTAGTCCAACGATGAAATCCATTCCTATTTCATCCCATTTCCACTCCGGTATTCTGTTTGGCTGGAGTAGCCCTGCTGGCTTTTGATGCTCGGCCTTGATGCGCTGACATGAATCGCAACAAGCAATGAATGTGGCTATATCTCTTTTCATACCGTGCCACCAAAATCTTTCCTGAATGTCCTTGTACATTTTGGTTCCTCCAGGATGAATCGAGTATGGAGCGGTGTGGCTTTCCGTCAAGATCTGTTGCTTGAGTTCCTCAATGTTAGGCACGCAAAGTCTGTCTCGGTACCATAATGTTCCTTCACTGTCGGTGACGAACTCGGAAGTCTTACGAAGATTCATTTTCTTCTTTATGCCTTCGATGCTGGGATGTCCCTGTTGAGCCTTCTTAATTTGTTCCACCAGGGTGGGTTGTATCTCCAGGTTCGATACGGTGCCCTCAGAGACTAACATCATGTTGAGCCTAGCGAACTCTCGCTGAAACTCAGGCCTCAAGTTTTGCGGACCGTCATCGTCCGTGCTGGGGTTTCGACTAAGGGCATCGGCCACTACATTTGCTTTCCCTGGGTGGTAGTGAATGCCGACGTCATAGTCTTTGACCAGTTCCAACCAGCGTCGTTGGCGTAAATTCAGCTCTGGCTGTGTGAAAATATATTTGAGGCTCTTATGGCCCGTATATATTTCACAGCGATTTCCCAACAGAAAGTGCCTCCACTCCTTGAGTGCATGTATGACTGCTGCTAGCTCCAAGTCATGTGTTGGGTAATTTTCCTCATGTTTTCGCAGCTGCCTGGAGGCATATGCGACAACCTTGCCATCCTGCATTAGTACGCATCCGAGTCCTTTCCGGGATGCGTCACAATACACCTCAAAGCTCTTGTGTATGTCTGGCACAGTTAAGACCGGTGCGGTTGTCAGCTTCTTCTTGAGTTCTTGGAAGCTCTGCTTGCATGCTTCCGTCCATACAAATTTCTTGTCCTTCTTGAGTAACCGTGTTATAGGTTTTGCCACAGTGGAGAAACCTTCAATAAATCTTCTGTAATATCCGGCCATTCCCAGGAAATTCCGCACATCAGTAACATTGGCGGGTGGCTTCCAGTCCAGTATGGCCTTGACTTTTTCTGGGTCTACGGCCACGCCTTCTTGGTTCAGTATATAGCCCAAGAAGCCAACTTGTCTTAGCCAAAATTCGCACTTGCTAAATTTGGCGCACAACTGATGTTTCCTCAATTCTCCCAAAACAATTCTGAGGTGCTCAGCATGCTCTTCTGGTGTCCTCGAGTAAACCAGAATGTCGTCAATGAATACCACCACAAATTTGTCCATGAATTTCATGAACACTTTGTTCATGAGGTGGACGAAATATGCGGGGGCGTTCGTTAGTCCAAAAGGCATCACTGTGAACTCGTATAACCCATATCTGGAAGTGAATGCTGTCTTGGGGATATCTTCTGCCCGTACCTTCAGTTGGTGATATCCCGATCTCAAATCAATTTTTGAGAATACCTTGGCTTGTGCGAGCTGGTCAAACAAATCATTGATCCGTGGCATCGGATATTTGTTTTTGATGGTGACCATATTGAGGGCTCGATAGTCTATGCACAGCCTCAGTGTCCCATCTTTCTTTTTGGCGAACAACACAGGCGAACCCCAAGGTGAGGAGCTGGCTCGAATAAATCCTTTGTCCAACAATTCCCTTATCTGCTTCTTCAACTCCACCAATTCCGAGGGTGTCATTCTATACGGCTTCTTATAGATGGGAGCGGTGCCAGGTGCTAGTTCGATGCTGAATTCGATCTCTCGGTCTGGTGGCATGCCTGGTAGTTCTTCAGGGAACACATCAGGAAACTCGCATACCACTGGAACCTTCCTCAGTTCTGCAATGTCCATTTTGTTCAGCTTTGGCTGCTGTGATCGCGGCCTTTCTTGAGCGGAAATTCTTATTGTCTTGCCGTGATGGTGAGTGAGAATCACTGTCCGATTGAAGCAGTCAATGAATCCTTTGTTGGTGGTCAACCAGTCCATCCCTAAAATGACATCCAGTCCTTTACTTTCCAACACGATGAGATTCGCGTGGAATTGTAGTCCTTCGAACTCAATGACCACTCCTTGGCAGTAACCCTGAGCGATTTGTTTATTTCCGGGGGAGTTGATGATCATAGATTTTTCCAAGGGAAGTATCGGAAAACCGTGTTGCGAAACAAAACTCTTCGAAACGAACGAATGGGAAGCTCCAGAATCAAACAAAACCGTGGCAGGTACTGTGTTGACAGGGAACGTACAGAGCATGATGTCTGGGGCATTCTGCGCTTCTTCCCTGGTCACATGGTTCAGGTGACCCTTCCTGTGGTTGTTGCTGGGGTTGAAGTTGTTGCGCTTGGGGGCTGGATTGTTTCCACCATTGTTCGGCTTGGGTGCCGAGTCTCTTGGCTTCGGGCACTGTTTAGCATAATGCCCTTGTTGACCACAAGCATAGCAGGTGACCCCTGGACGGTATGTGAACTCCTTGTCCCTGGCATGAAACTGTCCGACGGGCCTTGGCTCAGTAGTCGTGGATCTCCTTGCGTCTGTCCTTGGGACCTCAGTCTTGCCTCAGTTGCTGCGGGCAAGAGTCGTCTTGTCCCTCTTCCGCCTACGGATATCTTCCAGACTACGGCGCTCATTCTCCAAGGTGATGGCCTTGTCCACCAGCGTCTTAAAATCCGGAAAGGTGTGCACAATCAGTTGGCATCTCAGTGCTGGTGCCAGGCCGTCCAGGAATTTTTCCATCTTCTTGCTTTCTGTCATGTGCTCGTCGTAGGCATAACGAGACAGCTGGGTGAACTGACCGTTGTATTCTGTGACTGACATGCCTCTCTGCTTCAGGTCATCGAACTCTCTCTTCTTGATCTTTAGGATGCTCCTGGGGATGTGTGCCCCATGGAAGCCTTCCTTGAACTCTTCCCAGGTGATGTTGTGTTCCCTGGGATGCATGTGTAGGAAGTTTTCCCACCATGCTGCGGCTGCTCCAGTAAGGTAGTGTGGTGCATAAAGCACCTTCTCATGATCTGAGCACTGAGCAATAATCAGTTTCCTTTCAATCTCACGAAGCCAATCATCGGCTTCCAGCGGCCTATCGGTGTGAGCAAAAGTTGAGGGGGGAGTCTTCTGTAACTCGGATAACTTGGAATGTGGTTGATAGGGTTCACGGTGGTTTCCCATATTGATGACATGGTTCATCATCTCTTGGTGCTGTTGCTGGCTTTGCTCGAAGAGACGGCATACTTGAGACAGTGCCGCTTCGCTGTCCTGTTGGCTGGACTGACCCTGAGTGAAATTGTTGCTGGTCTGTGTCCCGTAAACCTCTTCTGGCTGATTGGGCATGGAGCGAGTCCACGGGCGAGACATTTTTCCAGACTGGGGTATTATTTGCAAAACCCATGAGAAAAACTGTGTAGCACAAGAAAAATCTCGCAAAGGCAATAATCAAAAGGCTTCAAGGTTTTCAAAGAAACACAAATGATTTTTTTATGGAGAAGAAGTGCTTAACATAAAACTTACATGCGAAAAGCAAACACGTGATACAGCACTCAGGATGCGCGTACACAATCCTGACATGTTATTAAAAACTAGCGTACTACTCCGGAAGGCAGCAAACACACCAATACAAACTAGCGTACAGATAAAACAACACACCATACAGGCAGGCATAACACGCGGCTACTCGGTGCTCTCAGTCGGAGATGGTGAAGATCTCCTTCCCCTTGCCGATGGCAAGGCTCAGCGGTCCAGGAGAATCAACCTCCACCTCCTCTCTAGCTGGCTCCTGGCGCGTGACGCTACGCTGCGGTGATGGTGCGGGGGCGACTGGTGGTAGAGCGTGTGCGGCAGGCAGTGCGGCTCTGACTGGAGTAGGAGCGATGACTCGGTCGAACTCCTCAGTGGTAGGCAGACGGCGAGCAGTGGCCAAAATGGCCGGTGCATAAGAGGCTGAAGACGAGACGAATGTCAGGGGCGGCGCCGTGTTGAGAAGCTCCTTCCTGCTAGCAGGACCGCCCCGGACTAAGTCCATGCGGGCAGCCACAAGGTCATCTACGAGGTTGTCGAAAGACTCCTCCAGAGCCTTGAGATACTCCACAACCATCTCGATGGCTTCATCTCGTTCTCCCCGATGGCAGGCAAACGCATAGTGGCTGGTGTAAGGCACATGGCATGGGAGGTAGCGGTAGCGACGAGTCTTTATCATAGGAAGGATGTCCCGAAGGCGAGCTATCGCCTCACGGGCAGCCATCTGCATGGCATGCCTCTCCGTAGGCATGGCCCTTCCCACAAAACGGAAGTGGTGAGCAGCAGAACGTCCTCCCTTGAATTGCACCACAGCCTGGTGCATAGACACGTCGTCACTGAGCTTGTGCTGGTAGAGTGTGAACTCCAGGCGAGCTGCTGGCCCGATCGCGAGCTTGGTGATGGAGACGAGGAGCTTGACAAACCCCTCGGGCACGTTGGTGAACACTCGATTCTCACAGCTGCTGCCAGCCATCTACAAAAGTAGGCAAAAATTCTAAGTAGTCATGTCATAAATTTATGATGACCAACAGAAAATAGCTACAATTGCAAAATGCTGAAAAAGCACAAAAGACGCTAATAACCGATTAGTGATCGCACCTAGTGGCTTCCTACAGTCAGCCTGGCTCTGATACCAAGCTTGTCACGACCGGTTTTTCAATAAAATAATTATTGAGAGACCAATCCCTTTTACGGACCAGCGAGGAAGAATTCCTTCTCACTGGTAGACAATATCTTGGTCACAGAAGAAAAATACCAGGAGTACTAAATATAATACAAGGTTGAGCAGAGACTGCCCAACAATTTATTACATGCATGCCGATAAAACAAGATGGCGGGTAGGGTGGCAAACTACTAACTCACGATGATAACGGTGGTGGAAGTATCATCGCGAAGCGAGTGATATGATTCCAGAAGACTACAGCTCATCGAGCATCGGAGTGAGGCTCGAGAAGACTTATTACGGGTGGCGGAAGCGTATGCAAAACAAGTGACCAATATCCGGGATCGCGCAGGACTGACTGGGACTCCTCTAGGTGTCGGACGCGCTATCAAACTCTTCATCCAAGAGATCGCCTTCGTCAACATCTGGCCAAATCAACAAGCCAGGTGAGTACTATGAAAGTACTCGCAAGACAGTTCGGACATAAGGTATAACAAATGTAAACATGAAGCACATGAACAAGTTAACCAGTGCGATCAGACATAGAGATAATAAATACTGGGTGCCAAGCGAGGGTCTGAATGATGCCTCGAGCGGAAACTGCAGAATAGTAATACTGGTGCCAAACGAGTGTCTGAAAGACTCCTCGAGCGGAAAATGCGGAATAATGATACAGGTGCCAAACGAGTGTCTGAAAGACTCCTCGAGCGGAAAATGCGGAAATAATAATGCGGGTGCCAAACGAGTGTCTGAAAGACTCCTCGAGCGGAAAATGCGGAATAATAATGCAGGTGCCAAACGAGTGTCTGAAAGACTCCTCGAGCGGAAAATGCGGAATAATAATGCCACAGTCGGGCGTCGAGGCGACACCACATAAAGGGCTTATAACAGGAAATAAAGACAGTGCATGCCACAATCGGACGTCTGGGCGACATCACATAAAGGGCTTATATTTAAAGTAAGAAACAAGAACACGCCACAGTCGGACGTCTGCGCGACGTCACATAAAGGGCTTATATCACAGCTCAATAATACAATCATTCGGGAACATAAATTATCACAAGCATGCGACAAATATAAAGTTAGTCCATCCACAGGAATAACAATAAAACTGGATTTACCACTTGAGCTTGTTCACCGGGGACAAGTTTTTCACACGGATAGATATGGATATAATGTTTACACTACTTGATCATGGATACGATGATTTGGAAAGAATTGACTCTGCAGAGTTTGTACTTAACCACAGCCAACGGATTTCAGTAGTCACGGGGACTAGTTCCGTCTACGGTGTTTTGGAGGAAACACGTCTAACCAGTACACACCCAATTCAACCATCCGAAGCCAGGGATCACCCTCGGCAATATTCAAGAAAAACCTTGAGACGGGGAGGCTACAACCTCGCGTAGCATGGGATCAAATTTCTATACGCGCGCTCTAAGGGGGTGCCCCCCCCCCCCCGGTCCCAACCGGAAACACCCATGCCCCCTGACCGGATGACTGGCTTTAATCCTGGGCCAAGGTACCATCATCCCGGCCTCTCTGTTTGGTGTGTACACGGAAAGAGGTTACCAACTTACTAAACCGCATCCTGGCAATGAGACATGTGGTAGCACGGAAAGGGGAAAGAACGGTAACGTGGCTCCAACCACGTTAACGTCGGAGGAAGTCGGATGACGCAAGGCTGGTATGCTACAACAGTACCACCTTGCTGCCCTTCATGTCACCACATGATTTGGCCATCTCTCATCAGAGATCATCGCAACTTTGGAACATGCGGGAAAAGAACGATAACGTGGCTCCAACCACGTTAACGTCGGAGAAAGTCGGATGACGCAAGGCTGGTATGCTACAACAGTACCACCTTGCTGCCCTTCATGTCACCACATGATTAGGCCATCTCTCATCAGAGATCATCGCGACTTTGGAACAACCGGGTCGTTGCCTTACAAGCAACGAGGTATTTACCGACACTCATATGCCACGCACAAACTCTCACGCGAACATGCAAAACACCTGTCATATCAAATGTTCAAAACATGCTTGCCTGGTTCGGAGAAGTCGGAGTCTAGCTCGGCGAAGTTCGCGGCTCCTTCACCTCTTCCGGAACCTACGGCAATCACGAAACGGGTACTAACGTGAAAACCAACACTTGCACAGAAACTTTTCCAAATAATTTTCAAATAAATCCCATAAAAAACTAGACAAAATTTGAAGATTGTCAGAAAAAGAATCACTCAAAAATTCATTTTTATTAAAAAGTTATAAAGGTTTCTGTCCAGGGACTTATCTGTAATGAAACAGAAAAGTTCCAGGGTTTTAACTGAGAAAACAGAAAACGCTTCGGTTGGGAATGCGTAAGCGCAAAGTAGAAAACATATTTGCCCGAAGGCGCCAACAGAAAACGGTTCGGAGGAGAATAGAATAGAGGCTGACAGGCGGGGTCCACCTGTCAGGTTCAAAAAGCTCGTCGGCGCCCGAAGGCTGCGGTGGACGCCGGCGTCGAACCACGGCGAGTTAGGAGAAACGGAGGGTACCAAGAGCTTCAGCGTCTTCTTCCGCGTCGGTGGGTGGTGGACTCGTCCAACGGGGAGCACCACGTCGACGGCGACACTATCTCCGGCGGACGGCGGCTCGGGTGAGGCTGGATCCCGTGGCGGGTCGCGGCGGCCGGAGTCGAGGAAGGAGACCTCCTCGGGGCTCTACCAGTGGCTAGGCTTGCTCTAGGGGGAGTGCAGGGATGGTGGGTGCTCGAGTTGAAGCTCGGGGCCTCTATTTATAGGCAGATCGACGGGGTGGCCGTGAACGGAGAATCTCCGGCGAGCGATTACGGCGGAGCAGTGGATTGGCAGGAGGTTTGAGTGGCCAGGCAGCATCAGTGGAGGTTACTGGAGTCGTTTCACAGCTAAACGGGGTCGGTCTTGGCGTAATGGCGTCAAACCACGGTGAGGTGACCGCACGGGCTCACCGGCGGTAGAGAGCGCGCTCCGCGCCCTGCGGTTCACGACGAGAGCGTCAGCGCGTTCGGGGGAGTGGAAGGCCATGCGGCAAGCTCCGGTGGTTTGGGCGGCGCTGGGTGGCGTCGTCGGCGCCGTGTCTCCCGCTGGCGTCCGCAAAGCCGCCGCCGGCGTCGGTCACGGGGCGGCGCACCTCCTGCTGCTCGTCGCCGACGCCCGCAAGGCGCCAGGCGTTCGTGCGGTGCAGGAACAAGAGGGCGGGGACGAGGAGCAAGGCGACGCGGTGGTACTGGCGAGATCGATGTCCTTCTCTGAAGAAAACGACAGCAAGCCACTGACTGAATCTCTGAATTTTTCTGAACTTGATATAGACAGTGCACTGCAGGTGTTCGACATGAGGATTTTGCAATGAGATAAATTTTTCTGGAGCTGTAACTTGGTGAGGTGACCACTCAATGCACCCAGAGGCTGCCTGATTTTACTTGGAATTTTTGGAGAAGGTTTTGAATGAATTTCACCAAATTTGACAAATCTGGTCCAAACTTGCAGCAGGTGTAGTTTGAAAATTTTGAACTGAAGACCAGTGGATCTTCATGGTTCTTGGTTGAGGGTTTAAAGGACTAGGAGGGGAAAAAGGTTTGGGGGCAAAAATCAAGACAGAAAGTGGAGTTCCTTTGCAAATCTCCAAGTGCTAGGAAAGAAGGCAGAAATTTATTTGAATAGAATATAAATGGAAATAATCACATGGGGAGGTTCAACTTGCTGGATTTGATGCAAATCATGATCCAAAGGTGAGGAAAGGGTTAGGAGAGGGGATTTGCACTAAGGCCATGGCAAGAAGGAATTGTTGAAAGTGGCAAAGGATTTTCCAAAAGCCATAGTGCAAATTTCAAGGAGATTTTCAAAAGTCATTTCCCAAGTGAAAATATTTTGTCTTGAGTCCAAGTGAAAAGCAAGAACCTCCAAGACCAAAGACAGATCTTGGTTGAATCCAAATAAAACTTTTGCCATAAAGAAAAATATTTGAGAGTGAGAGTTCTCTTGAAGAAAAATTTAAATCACTCCCCTCAAGTCAAATAAAATCATTTGAAAAATCCAAATAAAAACTTGGGTGTCACAGATGGTTGCTTCGTCCGTCCAACTTACTGCTGGGTCTATGTGATTTGACTGCTCATTGGTCATTATTACTGAGGTGGTAGGACTGCTGGATGTCCCACGCTTTCGGTGAAAGGAGGTACTACTAGATTAAAATTTTCTCCATTCTTACGGCGGAGGAGTGCAAGAGCAGTGAAAACACGCAGGCTCAGTGATTACATGGCCCACCTCAAACTATCACCATATTTTCTGGACACCGTGCGACACCTAACTCTTTACATAGTACTACTTGTATAGTACATACTGTAATTTATCAGCAAGATAGTACGATGCTATGAAGCTTCCAGCTTCTGTTACATGTATCTTGCGTCCAAGGTTGCCCATTGCAACGTTTCATCAAATACAAACGAGACTAACATGCATGCTATTGCATCTCAATGATTAACAGATCATAGCAAATATGTACTCCCTCCGTTCCAAAATAAGTGTCTCAACTTTATGCTACATACGGAGCAAAATGAGTGAATCTACACTCTAAAATATGTCTATATACATCAGTGTTTGGAGTATGTACTAGTAGTTCATATTGAAATCTACTAAAGGACATATATATTCCAAACAATATGATAATCTCTCTAACCAAGGTAGTAGGGAGGAGGAGTAAACGGAGGGAGTACTAGTAAAATTTTCTCCTCGTCCTGCGAGCCACCGCGCGCGTGGGCGAGGGAGCGGGTGTAAGGCGTACAGTACTACTACTACTCATGCAGTCTCTAGCCATTGAAACAAAGACAGCTAAAGAAAAAAACGGTCCATGCAGTCCCTAGCCCTTGAACCGTAAACCCTAACCAGGCTTTAATTTGCTGGCAACGTTGGCGCTTCCTAAGAAATGAAGTTTGCAACCCTTAGACCATCGGATCATTTTGTGCAGTTTCACTAAAATCAAGATGAGCATCCCTGTGGCAAAGAAATTGAAGAAGCATGATTAGAATAAGATTACTGGGACTAGTTGATGAGACATAAACTCATCACAAATACAGTATGTAGAAGCCAGTAGAGGTATGTGCGGGGCAAAGAAGTACAGAAATATCCACATGGAGTGATGTGGGCAGCTGAAGCAGTGGTGCAAGACGGCTGTAAAGGGAGTTGTACCTGAGGGATGTCGGGACGTAGGTCAACCTAGAGGAGGGCGGCGGGAGGAGGCAACTACCCACGTCGCGGCAGTGAGCAATGGACGAAGGCAACCTCACCGGCTTTGTGAGAGAGAATGGCGGGGACCCCTGATCGGGACGTGCCGACAGTGGGTTTTTGCCGTCGGCGACGGCGACTGCATATACACTAAGCATCCACCCCTTCCCCCGGCGGACGTGATCCGCGGGGATGTTAGAGATGTGGCCACAGTGGTTTTGTGCGAGAGAGTGTGAAAACTGAAGAGAGCAACCCCAGCAAGCAACCGTGTAGGCTCGTCCTGCCTATGTATATAGTGGAGTGGTTTCCTTTTCTCTCCATATGAACCTATTTATATTGCGTACGTGCCACTGAAGAAAAAAACTTTATTTATAAATGATGCGACACCTACTACTCGTTCTCCTATAAACCTTGCGCTTGGCATCTCCAAACTATTAAGCTTGCGATTGGCTCTTCGCCTCTTCGGGAAGTCGAGCAATAATGGTACTGCAATATATATCGTTCTGGCTATATGAGACTGAATGAATTGCTGCATGTTCACCATGTGGCGAGGTTCGAGGGGCGAGGGAGAGTGCGTACTATTACGTTCGTTTCAATATGGACTACATACGAAGCAAAATGAGTGAATCTACACTCTAAAATACGAATATATACATGAGTGTTTGGAGTATGTACTAGTAGTTCATATTGAAATCTACTAAAGGACATATATTCCAAACAATATGATAATCTCTCTAACCAAGTTAGTAGGGACGAGGAGTAAACGGAGGGAGTACTAGTAAAATTTTCTCCTCGTCCTGCGAGTCACCGCGCGCGTGGGCGAGGGAGCGGGCGTAAGGCATAGTAAGCAAGCTTCACCTCATCCTGCGAGCCACCGCGCCCGTGGGCAGCGGAGACGGCGTACTAAGCAAGCTTCTCCTCGTTCTGCGAGTTGACGGGACATATCAAAAGTACTCCAGTGTATAGAGCCTTGCCTCTAAGGTAGGCCCAACATGGTTTGCCTCTTTTTTAACATAACGCGTCAAGTCGCAGTTTGTTTGTTCACCCGTGGTAGACGATCCTCCCTCCATCTAGTGGACAACCAGTACACGTGTCAAGTTACCACGTGGGCTGCCTTTTCGTACAGAAATGAGCTCCACCGTGTACCCGCGCGGGTGTGGTTGGGAACGAGACGGGAGTATGTGCGCCGTGCGTGCACCTCTTCTCTTCGTGCACGTCCCCCACCTACGTGGGTGTGTGTGAGAGAGATACAAACCTAGACAAATGGCTTGTGCGTTCATGAGTGTTTTTTGTTTTTTGGGGGAGAGGTTGATTTCGTGAATGTATTTGTGGGAATATGTGTCGATGACATCTCCAACAAAATTTTGCATGCAATGTGTGTGAAATGGAGGCCTATCCATATCATATATAGAGGGTCGAGCGATCCACGAGAAGAGAGGGAGGGGTCATAGATATCGATAGAGTCGAAGAGAGGATCAAGTGGGTGGGTGCGAGATCGATGAAGAGAGCCATCGAAATTGTGTGTGTATGCAAGTCAAAGATATAGGGCGACTGACCTAGCTACCGGAACGTCAGAGGGCACAGGTCAAGTTTGTTTGTGGCAGGGAGACAAAATGTAACACCCACGATGCGGCTATATCTCCCACGTGTCGAGGCACGACTTTGAGGCATGACCGCATTGTGGTTTTGTCGCAAGAAGGGTCATCTTCACACAATCCCATGTAATGAACAAGAATGGGATAAAGAGTTGGCTTACAATCGCCACTTCACACAATACATAAATAAATCATACATCAATCAGAGTACACACATAGGTCCGACTACGGAACCAAAAGAAAAGAAGACAACCCCAAATGCTAGATCCCCGATCGTCCCAACTGGGCTCCACTACTGATCATCAGGAAATGAAACATAGTAACGACCAAGTTCTTCATCGAGCTCCCACTTGAGCTCGGTTGCGTCATCTGCACTGGTATCATCGGCACCTGCAACTGTTTGGAAGTATCTGGTGAGTCACGAGGACTCAGCAATCTCACACCCGCGAGATCAAGACTATTTAAGCTTATGGGTAGGAAAGGGTAGTGAGGTGGACCTGCAGCAAGCACTAGCATGTATGGTGGCTAACATACGCAAATAAGAGCGAGAAGAGGAGCAACGGAACGGTTGTCAACTAGTAATGATCAAGAAGTGATCCTGAACTCCTACTTACGTCAAACATAACCCAAAAGCCGTGTTCACTTCCCGGACTCCGCCGAAAAGAGACCATCACGGCTACACACGCGGTTGATGCATTTTAATTAAGTCAAGTGTCAAGTTCTTTACAACCGAACGTTAACAAATTCCCATCTGCCACATAACCGCGGGCATGGCTTTCGAAAGATAATACCCTGCAAGGGTGTCCCAACTTAGCCCATTATAAGCTCTCACGGTCAACGAAGGATATTCCTTCTCCCGGGAAGACCCGATCAGTCTCGGAATCCCGGTTACAAGACATTTCGACAATGGTAAAACAAGACCAGCAAAGCCGCCCGATGTGTCGACAATCCCGATAGGAGTCGCACGTATCTCGTTCTCAGGACACACCGGATAAGCGAAGCGTACAGGTACCGACGTAACCCAAGTTGCCAAGGGATGGTCCCGCACAGTGCTCTAGTTTGGACCAACACTTAGACAAGCACTGGCCCCGGGGGGTAAAATAAAGATGACCCTCGGGATGCGCGACTCCCAAGGGGAAAAGGCCAGGTGAGGCAAATGTAAAACCAAGGTTGGGCCTTGCTGGAAGAGTTTTATTCAAAGCGAACTGTCAAGGGGGTCCCATAAATCACCCAACCGCGTAAGGGACGCAAAATCAAGGAACATAACACCGGTATGACGGAAACTAGGGCGGCAAGAGTGGAACAAAACACCAGGCATAAGGCCGAGCCTTCCACCCTTTACCAAGTATATAGATGCATTAATTAAATAAGATATATTGTGATAACCCAACATATCCATGTTCCAACATGGAACAAACTCCATCTTCACCTGCAACTATCAACGCTATAAGAGGGGCTGAGCAAAAGCGGTAACATAGCCGAACAACGGTTTGCTAGGAAAGGTGACAAAGGTTAGAGGTGGTTTCATGGCAATTTGGGAGGCTTGAAGAGCAAGTGGTAGGTCGCGCGGCATAGGAATAGAGCGAAACAACTAGCAAGCAAAGATAGAAGTGATTTCGAGGGTATGGTCATCTTGCCTAAAATCCCGCAAGGAAGAAGAACGAGTCCATGAAGAAGACAAGCGGACGTAGTCGAACGAATCCTCACAAACGCGAAGTTATCGGAACTAACCCGAAGAAGCAACACCGGAAAGAAGTAAACAACATGATAAACAACCATCACATAAACATGGCATGATGCAAAATCAAGTATATGATGCATGTCCGGTTTAATGAAGCATGGCATGGCAAAGTGCAACAAACAATACTACAAATTAAGTGGAGCTCAATTTGCAACGAGTTGCATATTGACGAAACACCACATTCGAGTTATTTAGTTCGCTCTCGTTTAAGCTACCCAACAATATTAAATGTTGTTTAACATGGCAAGAGGTGAGGCATAGGAAAACTACCTATCTAGGCAAGTTTAAATGAGGCTGGAACAACAAACAACAATTCCGGAAAATCCTCATGTGCATATTTTAGATTTGGTACTGTTCTGCCCTAAACCATATTTTAATGTTGTTAAAAAGCAAAATAAAGTGCACCAGGTTAAACTAGGCATTTTTCTACCCATTTACATATAAAGTTTATTAAATTCGGAGCTACGGTTATTTAGCTATGAAATAAGTCATTTTAACATGGCATTTAGCAAATTAATGCAAACAGCAAGTTAAACATTTTAACATGGATGAAAATAGCATAACATGAAACTAGACAGAAATCTAAGCGTTTTTCATATATAATGTTTTTACAGATGATGCACTGTTAAAGAGTTATTATATGCATGAAGTTAGAGGGTTTTTTCTACAATTCTGCCAACTCTGGATAATTAGACAAATTCACAGGGCTCGGAAAAAAAACGTAGGCGGGCTGAATCTGGAACAGGGGCCGAACAGGGCAGGCGCTGGGGGCGGCTCACCATGGGCCACTAGGCCGGATCTGGAGAGGAAGCGACCCTCGGGGGCGCTAGAGGCAGACGATGTGGCCCATCCGGGCGGCCACGCACAGGCGAACGAGCGGGCGAGCGAGCTCCTCTGCTTGTCAGGAAGCAGAGCAGCGGCGGCTCAAGCAGGTGAAGCAGGGGAGCGGCAGCGCGATGCAGGGGGGCGCGGCGACGAGGACCTGCCAGATCTGGCGAGACGGTAGGGGCGCGGGGACGCAGGGCTTGGCGCGGACCCAAGGCGGAGATGTCTACCTGCAGAGGGCGTCGCGGCGGGGTCAGAGAAGCTCAAAGAAAGGCAAGCGGTAGGGGAGGAAAGGAGCAGGGGCTCGTCGATGGGACCTGCTGGCGAGGTCCGCCGTGGCGAGGCAGCGGAGCTGGGCGGAACCAGAGACGAAGGGAGTCGGCGGTGGAGAAGCTCCATGCAGCATCGCTATCTGCTGTTCGAGCAAACAGAGAGGGAGAGATGTGAGGTGAGGGAGAAAGACAGGGAAGGGAGAGGAAGGAGGTGGAGTGCGGGAGCGGCCCGGTTCGCGGATCACCGGTGGAGGAGCGCTCGGGCGCTGCTGCTGCTCCAGGCGGCAGCCATGGTTCCTTGCGAGGAACAACGGGACGGGGAGGCACGGTCAGGGAGGAGCAGTGTGAGGAGGGATGGAAGAGCAGGGAGGAAGGGCGCGGTCCTGCGTGCTCGGGGCGGGGGCGCCATGGACAGAGAGGAGGGAGCTTGAGCTCCTGGTTGTTGCTGGACGACGACGGGGTCCCGGTCGGTGGCTTCGATTGCCGGCGGGAGAAGTGACTCGGGGTCGTGGACGAGCTCCTGGCTCGGCTCGAGGCAGGGAAGGATGATTAGCTGCGGGTGGATTTGGATCGGGAGGATCCCGAGGTGGAAGAGGACTGGCGGCGGCTGGGAGAATGGGACAATGCTCCTAATTTTTAGGGTAGGGGTTGGTCTATATATAGGAACAATAGGATTAGGTTTGGACCCTCTGATTAAAATCGGACGGTCTCGGATAAATAGGTTAGGGGACCAAATTAAGAAAACGGAGATGTTATATAGAAGTTTGGGGATAATCCGGACCCAACGGTAACAATAGTCGGGGGCGATGCACTGTGCAAAGAGGGACTTCAGTTTAAGCAAGAGGGAAAACGAAGAACAAGGTTGGTCTCGGAACGGTCACGAAAGGAAGGGGGAACGCAGCAACTACGAGCGGATGCAAGTTTTATGAAAAGATGTGGATGCAATGCGTATGATGACATGATGAATGCAGCAAACAAATAAATACACACAACGATAACAAAAAATATGGAAGCCAACTGGAGCATCGGTCTCAGGGCGTCACACATGACTAGAGCGCTCGATGTATCGGTGTGTGTGTGTGCGCGCAAGGGGGTGGGGGGAGGGGTAGGCAGAGGCCTAACTATAGAGGTAGAACAACTCATATATGTGTTGAGAAGGAGAGACCCAGCTATGTCTTGAGGGAGATCGGTCGACATCCATACATAACTGAAGGACAGGAAATAGGATGGGACAGAGAGAGGAGAGAGAGAGGGAGGGAGAGGGGTAGAGTGGTGGATGGGTGATGGAGTTGCTTCTCGAAGATGGTGGGAGAGGCCTACTAGACAAACTAAGGGTGGAACTGCAATATTTATCAATAAGAGTGGGGATGTGTTTCTGTGTGTGCCTGTGCGTGATATATCTGTCGGGACACATCCATGGATGATGAAGGGGAACCATGTGTTTGGTAAGCAAACCTAACTAGATCGGTAGATCAATTGTTGTTTGTCGGAGGAAGGGAGAGACATGACTAATGAGGTAGATCGATCAACGCGTGCACTACAAAAAAAATACACTTCCGTGATGATATGTGTTTGTCACAGTAGGTCGCGTTTTCTGTCATGCATGTACATCCATGACAAATTTATGACAGAATCGAGATAGTCATACCTGTGCTGTCGTAGAAGTGTTCCCTGACATTGCCAAAATTATCATCACGGAAGTGTCCACTTCCATGACGATAAATCACGCGTCACAGAAGTGCTTTCGTCAAGGGTGGCCGACACGTGGCATCCACCGTAACGGAACGCCGTTAAGCTATCGGGTCGGATTTTGGATCCGATAACCCATTAACAGCCACGACCAATGCTGATTTTCCATGTGTAAAATTCTCATTGGCTGACGGATCCACGCGTCAGCTCCGCGTTGGCACAGGTGTCACTCATCCAACGGTCGAGATGGGCCTATGATATGTTGACACATGGACCGGCCCAAAAGTGGCCCACAAAGTTTAAATGGGCCGGCCCAACTGAAGGCCCATAAGATTTAGCGGACCATAATGGGCCGGCCCAGCTAAAGGCCCACAAGATTTTGCGGACCACAATGGGCCGGCCCAGTTAAAGGCCCACAAGATTCTGCAGACCATAATGGGCCGGCCCAGCTAAAGGCCCAACATTCTCTGTCAAATCGGCCCGTCAACGGCCTGTCCTAAACTTGTCACCAACGCGGCCCATGGTCACTTCTGGCCCGTTAACAGTCTGCTAAGTAATTGGGCCGAATTACAGCCCGGTGTATTTCCGGCCTGTTAAAGGTCCGGCTTCATTTGGGCCCATTTATAGGCCATCAAAACTTTCGGCCCATAAACGACCATGAAGGATTTGGGTCATATTCGGCCATGTCTGACATTCGGCCTGTTAGAGGCCCACTATAGCTTTGGGCCACTTTCGGCCTGTTAACGCCGGACGTAAACCATGGGCCATATGTGGCCCAACGTCATATCGGGCCCATTAACGGCCCATATAAAAATGACGATAATCTAGCCCGACCGAAGTTTCGGCCTGTTAAAGGCCCGTGTATTAGGTCGGTGCATTTACGGCCCGTCCAAATTTTGGCATGTCAAAGATCCGCATCGTAAATGGGCCACCATTTCGGCCTACTAAGTCCAGTGGGTTATTTGGCACAATCAGGGCCCAATCTCACTTTCGGTCTATTAATGGCCCATGTTTTTTATGGGCTCGAGATATTTACACCTGTAAACGGCCTATTTTTACTGAGGGCCCAAATTATGTTTAGGCCTGTTAAAGGCCCACTATGGGCACAGGCCTACCAGAAAAATATGAAAGCTTATGCTGATTTAGGCCCAGATATTTTTAGTGGGCTACATGCCAATTTCGGCCCGTAATCGTTTTTAGCCCAATTGGAATGGGCCCGACGAATGTTGGCATGTTGGGCTCCTACGAAGCTTTCCGCCGAATACATTACTAAGATAAACCTACACTATACAAAAATAGCGTCGTAATTACTACAACCTGAGGTAGCATCATAAATGTTTTATCACAACAAAATAAATTCCAACCATATAACAAAAGGCCTGTTGGCATAAAGTTTACAGTCCTTCCAGATAAAAGCACCATCAGATGTATAGAAGCACAGATCATGTGACCTGAGTGCTAATGTTTCAGGCTATATAATCTGATGGAGCAGCACGATCTCCACCTTTTTCCGCCATTGCTCTTGAACAACGAAGCGAAAGTCTGATAGTCTGGTTTCAAAACCATTCATATCTTGACGACATTTCTCAACCACTATTCTTGTTTCCGAAACAACGTCCATTAGGGATTGGACTTGTGTCTGGAGCACAGATATATCACTTTGTCTAGCAGGAAGAGTTTGTTCAGTAGGCGATTTGGACGAGGTTACCTTAACAACCAACCCAGAATTATGCAGGAAGGTGCTTTTTGCACTGTTAGTGGAGAGATACTGACACACTTCAGCAAGAGGTGACATTGTGCCTGTAGTAGCCTCGTCACCTTCAGGTGGTTGTGGCTGTTCAATCATTTGTTCCATAGCTTCCTGAAAGTTTGAACTTGTAGATTAGTGTACCAGATAAGTTACTAATGAGACAAAAACAAACAAAGTAGGTTAAACGTTTATACATAACTTATTTTGGTGAACTACTATAATACATTAGCATGTATTGTAGTGCCAACTACATAATAAAATCACTTTCGGAACATATGTCCATGTAGCATGCCTACTGTATTGTCTATTTCCTCACATTCATTGACATCTAAGGATAAAGAGACATGGTTTAAAGTAGGATGAACATAGTATGATATCATTCATATCATGGGGAAACAGATATAAAACAAACAGGCTATTTATCATTGTGTGCGCACGTGAACATAACAACTAGAATACAGATCAAGACCAAAAGAATATCCTTCATCTCATTTAAACCATGTAAGGTGAAATGATACGTTAAGACAACTGTGAATAAAAGTGAACAGAGTAACTGACATTGGCTGCAAACCAAGTAGTTAAATGAACACATCACAGTACCAATCAGTTCAAGGCAGGAGGAGTAAGGACTTACAACAGCGGCTTGAACAGGTGTGCTCATGCCCTTCGTCTTGCTGGTGTGGCAATCCTTGAAGATTTGCACTGCATTCGGTTCAGGTTCTTTTTGGTCCGCACGGGCTTTCCTCTGTATTTGGAACAAGTCAATATAGATACGATAATATGGCACAAAAAAAGAAGGAAGTAGCAGCTATTTACAAGAGCCTCGCAGTGTGCAATATAGCTACGAGATCCTGTTGTCTGTTGGAATTTCAGTTTAGAACGGTTGGTTTTGTTCTTCAAACAGTTAGCCTAGAAGAAGATACACTTGTAAGGCACATACATAAATACAAGTTCAATATGTGGTCTGATCAAATACATATAGCCTACCTGATACTTTGGATCAGACCAGTGTTTAACGAGGGCTATCCAGTCTTCATCTGTAATATATTCCACTGGAGATGTTTGGGCGATTTCATTGTTAGCCTTGCCTTCAAAGTGAGATTTTCTAAGGTGGTACCGATACTGTCGTAGAGCAGACTGAAAAACGTGAGTGCATGCTTGTTTAGTTGCATCATCTTTCGGATCCAACTTGAACCTCATCTGTTGAAAAAAGAATGTGAGTCTTATTAGGAGGAAGCTAGAAACTATGGGACAGAGCAAGACAATATTACTAATTGCGATGAATAACATTACTTACGGATAAATGGTCAAGGAAGGTGTTAAACTGGGTATTTTCTTTCTCATTCCTGTACTGGATCCACGTTGGGAGGATACGTGCATGACACCTAACGGCAACGGCTGCCTCTGATACTAACTTGGCTGACTTTGTAGCATCTCGTGGCCTTTTTAAACCTGCCTCAAAATGGATCTCCATTCTTCCTCCTTTAGATTTTGTTAATCTGTCAAGAATTATCCCTGATGTCTGTTTCCGCTTGCGCCGTGGTGCTAGTTGAACAACGAATATGGAAAGTGTTAGTATACATCAAACTGTGAGAGTACATATAAAGGAGCATGCAACTGCAACTTGACTCGGTCAGGTACCGTCTTGGTGTTGATGCTCATGAGGTTCATCTGATCTTGCCAAGTCCTGTTGTGTTAGCAGTGCTTCAGAAGTCATGTTAGGTGTGAAGGCAGCTTGGGAACTGGCCAGTTCCGGAGCAAACGAACGAGTAACTGGTTGAGATGCTGGTACAGTTGAAGCGGATGCTGCAGCTGGTGGAGCAGGTGATACTGTGTTTGTAGATTTAGCCGGTGGACTTGGACCTTCTACTGCACTATAAGTACAAGCAGAATCTCGACGGCAGAACCTTTTCCGTTTCACCCGACGAGTAACAACACTCCCTACTTTATTATTTTCCTTGCTCTTTTTTTACTTTGCCATGTCAAGCTGTACCCACAACACAAAAGAATAAAATCACTCTTCAGAACTCATTGATGCATGATACAGACAAGCAATACTTTGATGTAAGACAACCGTATGAGGATGGAATATGTAAGAAAAACAGGACGGCATGACATATTCACAGCTACGATGTGCAAACTAAGCAGAAGGATTTTCAAGAAAATAGAAGTAATGCAAGCTAGACACCATATGAAAGATGCAACCAATATTACTCTGCCAAGTTAAAAGTGTCTTGTCATAAGTGGCAATTCGAAAAATTAGAAGCAGTACAACGTAGAAATCAATGCAAGATGCAACCACTATCAAACTGCCATGTTAAAAGCGCCCAATCATGAGTGACTGATGCGGGATACACAACAGCAGTACTTTGATGTAAGAACATGGTATGATAGATAGATGCAGTGTATTCTAGACACAGAAAGCCATGTCATATGCACATGTATAACATATGAACTCAGCACGTGCAACTTAATCAAAATAGAAGAAATACAGGCTAGACAACATATGCAACATGAAACCAATTATCACACTGTCAACTTAGAGCAAGCACCTGCGATGGTGGAGTATGGGAGATGAACTCATCATGTAGACTTGGGACTTCAACTTCATTAGCAGTAGCAGTGGCAAATCTAGAGAGTCTCTATTTGTGTCGGTCCGGAGGACCACCAACATCCCCTAACTTACTCTTTTCCTTCCTATTTTCTGATATTGCCTTATGAAGTCAAAACCACAAGAAGATGAATAAAATTAGCTCTGCATAACTGGTTGATGCATGATACAGACGAACACTACTTTGATGTAAGGCAAGCGCGGGATAGGAGGATGGAATATATACAAAAAAAGACAGCGTTTCATATTCACACGTACGATAGGAGGATGGAATATGTATGAAAAAACAGTAAGCGGAAGGCATTTCAACAAAATTAGAAGAAATGAAAGCTAGGCACCATATGAACATGCAACCAATATCACTCTATCAGGTAAAAAGTGTCTCGTCGTAAGTGCCATTTCAAGAAATTAGAAGCAGTACAAGCTAGAAGACAATGCAAGATGCAACCTACATCACAGTCCCAAGTTAAATGTGTCTTATGGGTAAGTGATCGTTGTAGGTATAAGTTGTAAGCTACGCAGATGCAATTCAACATAATCAGAAGCAATAGAAAATAGACATCATACGGAAAACGCAACCACGTATAACAATTCCATGTAAGAGCAAGCACCTGTGATGGTGGAGTAGGGGAGATGTGCTCACCATGTACACGTATGTTCTAGAAACAGGAACACGTGTCATATTCACAGGCGTTATGTGTAAAGTAAGCAGACACAATTCAAGTTAGAAGCAATACAAGCTAGACATCATACGCAACATGCAACCACATATAATAGTGTCAAGTTAGAGCAAGCACCTGTGATGGTGGAGTAGGGGAGATGTGCTCATCATCTACACAGCTACGTTGACTGTGCAGCCTTGTGTTGTCTTGCGAATCTTGTTGGGAGGATGGCGGAGTAGAATATGTAAAGACCCCCTGTTTGAGTTGCTCCGAAGGACCACCATCATCCACTGCCGGACTAATTTCCTTCAGCTGTAATGATTTTGCATTGTGAAGTCAAACAGATAAGAAAAAGGAATAAAATTCGCTCTTTAGAACTCATTAATGCATGATACTGATGAACACTACTCGGATGAAGGGCAAACACATGATGCGAGGATGGAATATGTATGAAAAACAGGATGGTGTGACATATTCACACCTATGATGTGGTAACTAAGCAGAAGGCATTTCAAGAAATTAGAAGCACTGCAAGCTAGACACCATATGAAAGATGCAACCAATATCACTCTGCCAAGTTCAAACTGTATGGCGTTTCAACAAATTAGAAGCAGTACATGCTAGAAATCATATGCAAGACACAACCAATATCAAAGTGGCGACTTAAAGGTGCCTTATCATAAGTGACTGATGCGGGATATGCAAGAATAGTAGTATGATGTAGAAACAGGAACACATGTCATATTCACAGGCATTATGTGTAAAGTAAGCAGATGCAATTCAACAAAGTTAGAAGCAATACAAGCTAGACATCATACGCAACATGCAACCACATATAATAGTGCCAAGTTAGAGCAAGCACCTGTGATGGTGGAGTAGGGGAGATGTGCTCATCGTCTACACAGCTACGTTGACTGTCTAGCCTTGCGTTGTCTTGCGAATCTTGTTGGGAGGATGGCGGAGTAGAATCTATAGAGATCCTCCGTTTCAGTTGCTCAGAAGGACCACCATCATCCAATGCCTTGCCAATTTCCTTCAGCTTTGTTGATTTTGCATTGTGAGGTCATACCGACAAGAAAAAGGAATATCATTCGCTCTTCAGAACTCATTCATGCATGATACTGACGAACACTACTCTGATGAAAGGCAAAGTCATGATACGAGGATGGAATATGTACGAAAAAATGGACTGCTTGACATATTCACACCTATGATGTGGTAACTAAGCAGAAGGCACTTCAACAAATTAGAAACACTGCAAGACACCATATGGAAGGTGCAATCAATATCACTCTGCCAAGTTAAAACTGTCTCATCATAGGTGGCGTTCATCAAACTAGAAGCAATACATGCTAGAAATCATATTCAAGACGCAAACCAATATCACACTGCCAACTTAAAGGTGTCCCATCATAAGTGACTGATGCAGGATACACAAGAAGAGTAGTTTCATGTAAGAACATGGTGTGATAGACAGATATAGTATGTACCAAAAACAGGAAAGCGTGTCATATTCACATGTATCATGTGTAAGCTAAGCAGATGCAGTTTACACTAATTAGGAGCAATACGAGCTAGACACCATATGCAACATGCAACCAGATATCACACTGCCAAGTTAGAGCAAGCACCTTGGATGGTGGAGTAGGGGAGCGGAGACTTGGACCTTGTAATGCACTATCAGTACAAGGAGAATCGGTACAGATGCTCCATTTACGTTGCTGTAGAGGACCACCATCAGCGCCTTCCTTACTCTTTTCCTTCCTCTTTCTTGATTTTGCCTTGTCAAGTCAAACCCACAAGAAAAAGGAATAACATTTGCTCTTCAGAACTCATTGATGCATAATACTGACGAACACTACTTTCATGTAAGGCAGCCGCATGATAGGAGGATGGAATATGTATGAAAAACAGGACGGCGTGACATATTGACATGTATGATGTACAAAGTGTAAACTAAGCACAAGGTGCTTGAACTTGTTAGAATCGATGCAAGCTAGAAACCATATGAAAGATGAAACCAATATCACCCTGCCAAATTAAAAGGGTGCCCTAACAAATGTATTTGACCAAATTAGAAGCAATACATGGCAACAGGCTAGAAATAATATGCAATATGCAACGAATAAAGGTGACTCATCGTAAGTGATTGATGCAGGATACAAAAGAGAGGTAGTTTCATGTAAGAACAAGGTTAACACATAGATGTAGTGTGTACCAAAAATAGGAAGGCATGTCATATTCACAGGTATAGTGTGTAAACTAAGCAGATGCAATTTACCCTAATTAGAAGCATTACAAGCTAGACGCCGTATGCAACATGCAACCACATATCACACTGCGAAGTTAGAGCAAGCACCTGTGATGGTGGTGTAGGGGAAGTGCGGTCTTCAGGTACAGAGCTACGTTCAATATCTTCATTTAGGCTTGCTGTTTCTTGAGAATCATGTGGAGAGGATGAAATTGCATTCTTTATACGAGTATTGTGTCTCATATTAACCCACGCGCGTGACTGTCACATCATAAGTGATAACGCAAGATACACAAGAACAGTAGTTTGATGTAAGAACATGGTGTGCTAGGCAGATGTAGTATGTACCAAAAACAGGAAGGCGTGTCATATTCACATGTATAATGTGTAAGCTAAGGATATGCAATTTAACAAATTAGGAGCATTGATGAGGGATACGCAAGAAAAGTAGTTTGATGTAAGAACATGGTTAATAGAAAGGCGTAGTATGTACCAAAAACAGGAAGGCATGTCATATTCACAGGTATAATGTGTTAACTAAGCAGATGCAATTTACCCTAATTAGAAGCATTACAAGGTAGAGACCACATGCAACATGCAACCACATATCACACTGCCAAGTAAGAGCAAGCACCTGCGATGGTGGTGTGGGGGAATTGCGGTGATCAACTAGAGAGCTACGTTGACAATCTTCATTTAGCCTTGCTGTTTCTTGAGAATCATGTGGGGAGGATGACACTGCACTCTTTAAACGAGTAGGGCGTCTCACAGTAACCCACTCGGGTGACTGTCTCATCATAAGTGATTGACGAGGGATACAAAAGAGCATTAGTTTGATGTACGAACATGGTTAATAGACATATGTAGTATGTATCAAAAACAGGAAGGCATGTCATTATCAAAGGTATAATGTGTAAAGTAAGCAGATGCAATTTAACCAAATTGGAAGCAATACAAGCTAGACACCATATGCAACATGCAACCACATTTGACAGCGCGAAGTTAAAGCAAGCACCTGGGATGGTTGTGTGTGGCAATTGAGATCATCAACTGCAGAGCTACGTTTACTGTCTCCAACTGCTGACACGGCCCCCATTAGAGCGCTGAAACGCTTAGCGCTTATCTTCGAATTACACTGGAGCGACTTCTGTCTTTTCTTTTCTGCATTCATAAACACTGCGTCAGAGTCTGAAATACCCATGCATAAAAAAACAATAGTGTGAGTATGGGTGAAGTGTGTGCACAATTAGTACAGTGTAAAGGTAGCAGATAGCAGGTCGGTGAGAAATAAATGACGGGAGACATATGATAGCTCTACAACATGCATGGCACACTAAATTACTACAAGATTCTATGAAAATAACAGTCGACTGAAAGCAAATAGGTCAGTCCATTTTTTCTGCACCGTCCGATGTACAAAGAACGGGCAAATCGCCTTCATCTACCTCCAGCCAGTCAGTGTTGACGATCTTCCTCGAAACGCCAGCGACCACCGGCCCAGTATTGCTCCCCTGCCTGCGCCCTCCCCTCGACCTCACCGCACCGCCGTGCTTGGCACCGCCCCCCGGCCATCCATTCAAGCCCTCTGACCTCCAGATCGGGCGCAAGCAGCTCCTGCGCCCCACACCCCTATGATAGACACCGATGCGCCGCTTCCCCGGGGAACAGGCGGACTAGTTGCTCCGCGCGCCTAAGCGGGTGCTGCTTCTTTTAATTGCGGTTCGACTGACCCTGAATTGAAATCCAGGCGGGCTACTGACCTCTAGGAAAGGTGAAATAGTAAAAGGGAGGAAACCTTGTGCATTTAGTATCATGAAGAAGATGCAGTAAGAAGCGCTCAACTAGTTTCTTTCGTGGGATGAATACGGTGTGAGCAGAGACGTAAGATTTGCACGAATAAGGGAAGAGGAGTACCTCTTTCTGCTGGCAGTGCTGTGTCCTCCTTCTGTTTTTCCGACGATCTTCTTGTTGTTCGCCGGAAACCAGAAGTTGTGGAGGACGATGCAGCCTTGGACGAACCCATGGCCAAGTTGTTGAGTGTGGTGCGGTGGCCGTCTGTCGGTGGCGGGGAAGTAGATCCGAGGCGGCGAACGACGGCGTAGCGGGAACAGCTCCGGTGCGGTGGACGGTTGCGACAGTGGAGCCGCAGCAGTGAGGCGCAGGACGGCGTGGTCGGAGTGGTTCTGGTACGGCGCACGTCGGCGTCGGCGTCGGCATCGTGGAGGCAGCTCTGCCTCGGCTTCAGCTACTAAGTCCTTGAGAGCGTTGCGGTTGCGGTTGCATTGGACGACAACGTCGAGGTATCAACTCCGGCATGATGGAGGAGGGCGGTGGTGGATTGGCCGCTATGGGGTGGAGGACGGAGGAGGCTGGGGTTTCGCGGCTGGTGGAGAGGGCGTTTTCGCTCCCACGGAGTATGAATGGTGAAACGGAGGGAGGCGGGGAACTAAGGGGGGACAATGTTTCGGTTTGAGACGCGCTTGCTTGAAATTTGGGGAAAGTTACAAACTTTGCCCGCATCTAAAATTTCGGACATATTGCGGGTTGGGGGTAGGACAGTCATGTCAGGTGTCCCAAATGTGGGCGGGACAGATTTCGGCCGAGCGCATGGGTAGGCGCCCACGGCGTATGAATGCTTCTCGGAGGCGGTTGAGACTGGCGTCTTGGTGAAGTTACAAACCTACCCCGGTTTAGACCTTTGGACATCGGGCCGATAGGCTACACGGGCCAGAGTCAGGACAGTAATTTCCTACCACCAAAACATTAGTCTCGCGCGGTTTTGGGTGACCAGAGGCCTATTTGGTGCTTCGTTCAATATTTGGGAGCAGAAGCATTAACGTTTTCGGTTCTGTTGAATTGAACTATCAGGATTTGTCAAACTTCACAAATCTTTACTCTTGAAAATCCTAAAGCTACGATTATTTTGGAATGGAGGGGGTACATTTGAATATACATTGTACACGAGTATATATTAAAAAATATGCAACTTACCTCAGTTCATGCATGGTTCCAGATATAATCTCCTTGGTTGCAAAAAAAGTTAGATATGCGTATGAATATATATAGCATGTTCAAACTCACAACAAAGATTGATGCCCTCTTTTACATCTGATTTACAAATGCCATTATCTCGGGTTCAAATAGATGAATGCACTTCCTATGAATTCGAATCTTCGAAACCCCCTTTATGTTGAATTCGACATGTATTCTATTTCGTAGCTAGCAATTTGGAATGTATCCATGCAAGTGACAAATGTATAAAGTGCTTCACACTAACAACATGGAGTGCACTAATTAATGTTTATATATGAGTTGCAAAAGCATCCATTGCGTGTATTTCAAACCGCTCTCACTCTATGGATCAATAATATGAAATAAACACATGCACATGCTAGAATTCAATAGAGTATGGGTGTCTGATAGACCGATTTTCGTCCATACGCAATTTGCAAAATTCATGATCTCATCCAAAAATAATAATGCCATTTATATTTTAATTTAATGCGTAGAACCGCCTTTTACACGTAGATGCACTATGCCTCGCCCCGTTCTCACAAACGCATTATATATCCCTCTATCTAACGCATAAGTGCACACACTTTATATGCATCGGCATTTCTCTTTCACACATGCTCACAATCTCTCTCAGGGTGTCGGGGTGTCTCACGCACATGCTCTCTCTGTTTCTCTCTCTTTCTGACTACTATGTACCACTCTTTTCACTAATCTCAGTTGGAAAACACTATTTCTCTCACATCCATATATACACATGCACGGTCTCTACTAGCCCTCTATACGCACATATATGTGCCTACGTGTCTCCCGCACGCACATTATCTTTAGGCCTCTCTCGCACACATTGCCCCCCCGACACACCTCTCTCTTAGTAGTTGGCAGATATGATTTCATCGTATCATTCGGTAGGATACCCCTGGCTGTTAGGCTGGATGGTAATACGAGGCAAAGTTTTACCCTAGTTCGGATCGGACCCTTGCAGTTGAAGAAAGAGCCTACTCCTGGTACTGTATATTAGTGATAGGGGTGTGTACAAAGTACACGTGAATACCAGGCATTGTGCGTGTGTGTATACTATCGACGAACTAGCCCCCAAGCTTGTATAACATACTAAGGGCCTAGGGTTACAAATCATATATAGTCGGCTTATCACCAGTGGGGATAGAGTCTTCCGCGACTCTGGTAGCTTCATGTTGTACGCCGAGTCCTCCACATGGGTCTTCGTATAACATGTCTCGGTCCAACCTATATGTGCCGCAGGATGGAACCGACCCATGAGTCTTCATGTTGACCCACCACAACTAGAAATGATGTGCCCACCACACCACACACACAATCGGCCACTAAGGAAATAAGCATATACAATAGTACAACGGTATCTAGCTCACGATACGTCTCCATATTTTGTTGATGACACTGATGGACTTTGCATTTGATGCGTGCTCCGTATTTTGTTGACGACACTTACGGTCATTGTATTTGAAGCGAAAGCACGATATGGTCACTGGACTTCAGAATAAGCTCATCACGGTCACCACATACATTTTGTCGTGCTAACCAACATGTGGTTGGATGGTTAGAGGACAGTGGTTTCTCGAGCCCACCAAGGTTAAAGTCCCGGTGCTCGCATTTATCTTGTGTTAATTTCAGTATTTTCCGGCGATGTACGTTCAGTGGGAGGAGACGTTCCACTCGACTACGAGGCACCTATGGTGACTTCGTAAAATCTCAAGATCATATATGCTGGCCCACTCTCTCGAAGGTGCTCATAGGGGTAGGGTTCGCATGTGTGCGCTTATAGCGGTGAGTGCTTGCGCGTATATATGAGCCCTTGCGTCTGTACTGTGTTAAACAAATACATATCATGATTATACGGTCACTGGCTCACCCGTACAACTCCGTATTTTGTTGATGACAGAATCAATTGACCAGTCAAACGTTCCACGCGGCGCAACTAGTGTGGCACCATCGGGGCGCGTAACCATGAGGCCCACCTGTCAGCCCGTATATGAAAGAAAGAAATGGTAGTTTGAGTCTGTACTGTGTTAATAAAATAGGAGTACATTTTCGGGTGATCATACGGTCACTGGCTCACCATACAGCTCCGTAATTTGTTGATAACATGATCAATTGACCAGTCAAACGGTCCACATTCAGCAGCGCACATTACCATAGGGCCCACCCGTCAGTGCGTATATGAAGGACAGAAATGGTAATAAATTAGTGGTCGGTGGGTATTCGAAGTCGTGAGACCTCTGGTTGGCAGTCACCGGCGGTTGGGGGCGTTCATTGGGCGGTGGGGTGGG
>NC_057802.1:128670004-128701496 GCF_018294505.1 Triticum aestivum
GCGGGCCGGCCGCGGGTGGCGTGGGCTGGCGGTTCGGCCGGTGGTGGCTGGCGGCTCAGGGGGGTGGAGTTTGATGATAAATTGGAGGCCCTTGATTTCGTATCCAACGGCTGCAAAATCTAATGACCAGAGATGAAAAAGTCAGTCGACTGACGTGTAGCCTCACCCCGCACGTACACATGCACGCACGCAAGACACACACGCATGTAGGCGTGCCACACTGACACGTACACACGCACGCATGCTGGCGTGCAACACTGACACGTACACATGCACTCACGAACACACGCACGTACGCACCCATGCATGCAACACTGAAACGTACCCTTGCACGCACGCAACACTCGCACGCCTGCATGCACACAGCACACGACGCAAGACACACGCTCAACCTATACGTGCATGCACCCTTTGTTAACGACTTGGATTGTTATGGGTATTAATCAATCTTATCTATGATAAGCAGAACATTGATGTTTGCAGCGGTCTTTATGAATCACAACATATCGAACGGGCTATCAACATAGTAGGCTTATCTACATGAAAAAGATGACGTCACACTCAATGAACAATCCTCGGTTTATGAAATGCCCGCTTCTGACCGCCCTGGCCCACCAAAGGTTCCTCTGCTGTGCGCTGCCTGCGTTGGGTCACTGACATGCAGGCCATGCACCCAAAGAGCCCACACGTCAGTGGAAGAACGGTGCGGTGTCCTAGGTCAGAGTCGAGGGCGCCACTCGCGGCACACCCGGCTGAACACGCCTCCGTGCCGCATTCAAACGCCTCCATGAAACCCGCCCGTGTGGAAGCCGAGAAACACACTCTGGACACACGTCCGTTCATGACCGGGCCGACATTAAACGCAACGCCGGCCGAACTCCTCCCGTCCACCGTCTATTTAATCTCCTATTTAAACGAGGCCAAACGCCGGCCAAGAATCGCACACCTCCGCCGCTCCCCTATCTCCTCCACCATTTTGTCCACTCTTACAATGGCTTACGAAGAGTAGTTATTCCGCATCCAAGCCGGGTGGGTAGCCCACCGGATACGAGCTATGCAGCTCGCTGATCCACCTCCCTCCCCTCGCCCGACGGAGCCAGTTGCTGCCCCAAGCCGGCGCGTGGTTTAGCAACTCGCCGCTCCAGGCCAGCTCGACGAGAAGTGGCGCACGGGCGTCGTTGCTGCCGTCCACGCCGCCGCCTCGTACCGCGTCTCCTGTTTCTGTGGCCGAGACTCCCATGGCGGCGGCCGCGCATGCAAGCAGCGATAGAAGCCGGGTGCGCGGAGAGCGACGAGTCGGTGGCCAGGGCCTCCGCGTCCACCGCCATCATCGAGGAGAAGTAGAACACGGGAGGCCGCCGCCGCTTGGGTCCCATGAAGGCCACCGCGGAGGCGACACCGGCGTACACAGCAGGTGTCTTGTCGGATCCTTTTGTTGCGAGGACCTTCGTCGACCCCGCATGGGCTCCATGAAAGAGGGGAATGTTAGGATGAACTCGAGCCGGTGCCGGCCATGGCGAAGTAGTGGCTGGTGATGAACTCGAACTGGTGCCGGCCACCATCATCTTCGGCACCAGCCAATGATATCAGTTGGGCAGTGGGGAAGCGAGCCGTCCTTTGCGCTGAAGCATATACCTCCGGGGCTCCGGCAGTCCGGTGATCGTGCTGCCGGACATGAGGAACACAAATCGATCGGCGGGCAACCATTTAGGCCAGGTATTATATACATGTGTTGTCCAGAACTAGCACTGCGTAGTTCATTTGAATGTAATGAAATCCGTCATGTTTGTATGAAAATCCAGTATTTTATATGATTTACATCGTTGTTTATATGAAATATCAGTTTGTCTATGTGTTTGCGTGAATTTCGTCCGGTTGGTTGAGTTGCTGTCCTAATGTGTGCGGCTACGGTTGGATGGTGTAATTTGCGGGTCGCTGGTCGGTCTGTGGGCGGCTCGGGCGGAGGTGTGGGACAAAAAAACACAGCTCCTGCGAGCTCGTCTCCAATGTGCGCACTGGAGGATGCATGACAGCATGAGCACCCGAGCCATTCCTCGTTCATCGGTGGCAAATGCACCGGTGGACAAAAGGTTCGCCAATATTTTGGCTACCTCGGGCAAGATCCACACAGCCCCTCCCAACAGATTCAAATCCCTCGTTCGCCGTGGAATTTTGCCATGTGTTGTTTTGATGGACTAGCAAGATGCCGTGCATTGCACGGAACATCAAGATGCATTTTTTACAAACTCTTGCATGCATGCAAGGGATAATTAATGTCCTCCTTTGCTAGTACCACGAGGCAAACACCATTAATATTGCATCGATTAGTGTTAGTGGCCTTATATATCTGCAAATTGTAATTTTGATAGTGGCCCCTTGTATATAAAAATGGAGGGAGAAAGATGAGAGATAAGGTGAGGAGGAGTGGGGCGTGGTGGTGACTGGTGGTCGGACTGGGCGGAGGCATGGGGATGGACGGCGCATTATGTCTAGGTTTGTATCTCTCTCACACACACCCACATAGGTGGGGGACGTGCACGAAGAGAAGAGGTGCACGCACGACGCACGTACTCCCGTCTCTTTCCCAACCACACCCGCGCGGGTACACGGTCGAGCTCATTTCTGTACGAAAAAGGCAGCCCACGTGGTAATTTGGCACGTGTACTGGTTGTCCACTTGGTGGAGGGAGGATCGTCTACCACGGGTGAATAAACAAATTGCGATTTGACGCGTTATGTTAAATTAAAAAAAGAGGCAAACCATGTGGGGCCTACCTTAGAGGCAAGGCTCTATACACTAGAGTACTTTTGATGTGTCCCGTCAACTCGCAGAATGAGGAGAAGCTTGCTTAGTACGCCGTCTCCCCCGCCCACGGGCGCGGTGGCTCGCAGGATGAGGTGAAGCTTGCTTACGAGTAGTAGTAGTAGTACTACTACTACTATTGTACGCCTTTACGCCCGCTCCCTCGCCCACGCGCGCGGTGGCTCGCAGCACGAGGAGACAATTTTACTACTCCCTCCGTTTACTCCTCGCCCCTACTACGTACTTTGGTTAGTACTCCCTCCATTTACTTATACAAGGCCACTATAAAAAAATACATTTTGCATCTATACAAGGCCACAAATAGTAATTGAGACAAAAGTTACTACTCCGTCCTTTCCAGTTTATGGCTCAATTTCAAAATCTCTCCAACCAAGGTAGACGGTGAGTGGTCGAATTAATTTCGTAGTTTGCACAAGTAATTAGTACGCTCGTTTTTCTCAAGAAGTTATGTTTACCGAGGCATTAATTAGAACGAATGCATGAATGACCACTAAATTTCCAGGAACTTGTACATGCATTGGTTAGTTTTCTCTTCACGCTGCTTGCGTCGGGTGATCTAACACACCTCGAAATCCAACATGTAATGGTACTACTACTAGTATAGTAGAATTGAGACTTATCAAACGGAAAAACGAATGTTTTTTAGATGAGCCCTATAAACCCTAGTGGGTACGTACTCCGTAAAAACAGAATTTTCCAAACTAAGTCGCTCCCTTTCATGAATTCTGTAGTATACTCCTCCGTCGACGCTCCCTTTCATGAATTCTGTACTTCCTGTCGCCGACATGTGGGACATATAGCAACCGGGTCGACGTGTCAAGCACCAAATAACAGTGCAGAACAGCAGGGGGACACACCCCACTCGTACCGGCCCAGTAGTAGTAATGAGCAATGAGACGTCAAATCACAATGCCGCACCTTCCCAGACGGACGAAGCAACCATTATTTCACACTTCGGTTTGCCATCATCTCAAACCACGTAGTATTGCTTTTGCCTCAAGAGGGACACGCGCATCGCCTTGGTACATCATGACACGTGAGACCGCATGACAGGCCATGCTCCCCTGCCGATCGCTCGGTAAAATCACCTCATTTTTACTATACTTCCTCCGTATCGGTTTACTACATGGCATGCACGTCGTTCTAGGTTGAGAATTTAACTAGCTATATATGTGATGAACAGTACTCTAGCCTTTTAAAAAATGTATACTTTTGTACAGTAGTACTATCGATGGATTGCGCCATGGACAAAAATTGAAATTAAAAAAAGGTGGTACATATAGAGAGCGCTCGTCGCCAAATTATGCATATAGTACTATTAAAATAGCTAGTACGTGCTTAATTGGGGTGCTAAATTCTATTAAAGAAATACTAGTAGTATGTACATACTGAAGAGTTAAAGTAACGAGAAGAAACATAACATAGTTCTGCTGGGGGCTCAGCACAACACACCCCTCAAATTAAACTAAGCACACCTGAAATTAAACTATGCAACTAATCCGGTAGACACTGCATTAGAAGTTTCGAACCACCATGAGCAACAACACTGCCACCTTACTCGGAGTCCTCGTCCACGTCCTCAACTACGTCCTTGTCCCTCTTCCTCTTGGCCGATACTTCTTTGCTTGAACCGCACACTTGGCTGTTGCTCTTCATCCAACCCTTGTAGATATTGAAACAAAGGTAGCCATCCATTGCAGCGTAGTGGATGTGGTCTATATCTAGTACATTCCGCTGCCATGCATGATGATGAAACGTGTAATGAGGTTTCTCCAGTTTACGGTACGAAGGATGAACCATGGCTCTTGCCAGGGTCAGCATTGAAGGCTGACGAGAGGGCACCTGCCGATTCTTCTGGAGGTCGAAGGGGTTGCCTACAACGAGGCCTATCCGACCCAGGACTTCTTTGTCATTCTTAAAATCTACAGTAACGAATTTCACTGTTTTGTCCTTGAGGAAGTTCTTAAAATCCTGGCACTCAATGTCGGCATGGCATATGTGGTAGACCAAGCAAACGTTATGTATGCAAACCTGGATCACGGCGGGCTTCTTCCTCTCTTCGTCCTTTAGATCCTTCTCTCGTCCCAGGACTGTGGTGTACTCAACATCTAGCCCAGTGACCCACTCATCATCTGAGTTTTCGAACATGCGTCTGAAGCGTGAAAGGCATCCTTTCACCGTCGCGGAAGAACGGGTGTAGATGACGTCGAACTCATCGCCGGTGATGGTTCTAACCTTGTACTCACCGCCGATCATGGAGATTTGGGACGCCATGGATTTGGGAGGAGGGTTAGGATTAGTGGAACTGCCGTAATGTGAATGGATGGGACGACTAGGAGCGAACCGTCGTAGTATTGAAGGACGTGCGGTGACGAGTAGGAGCGAACTGACAGCGTGCAAACGGCAGGGTAGTGGCTTTCCATTCTCCCATGATACGGGCTTCCGAGAGCCCTTGGATCTGAGATCGAACGGTTGTATGGCGTGATTCTAGACCTATGGGTGAATATCCTATCCTGGAGGGTTATTCTGCAAATTTTCAGCAACTTAGCATGCGACCGTTTGATCTCAGATCCAAGGGCTGCCAGCAGCCCGTATCATGGTCACACCTACCACGACCGTCGCGTCGCTCGCGCGGTCGCGCTCTTGGAGATTTAACACGGTGCGTTAGGCTATCTGATGTTGGCATGTCATACATAATCATCACTTAGTCACTCATACTACAACAAGGTTGGCTATAAGTGTAATTTTTTTACCCCTCTCTATCTCTTTCTTCGTACTCCCTCCGTCCCATAATATAAGAACGTTTTTGACACTAGTGTAGTGCCAAAAACGTTCTTATATTATGGGACACAGGGAGTACTAGTATTTATTGCATTTGCCAAGGAGTGACCTCTTCCAATGAAATGGTGTTGCTAAGTTTGCTTCATTTAATTAGCTATAGACTCAAAATTGTCTTTTCACCTAGGTACACGCGCTTAGCACCGTTTCTTCCTTGGGTCACCAAACTAGTCTCTCTCTTCTTGATTAACTTGCCACATCAGACTTTATGCCTATGTGGCAAGCTTAAGCACCTGTAGGAGCAAGTAAAAGTAAGTACAATAGTGCGCTTTACATGGCATTTTTGCATATGTGGAGGAAAGAGAGGCAAGGAAAAAGTGGAGAAGTGGGCTCTCATGCAAGAGCCAGCCTCTACTACATGGTGGAGCATTGGGAGAGGCACCTGTATGGAGGTGGTCAGGAATCGGGAGACTCACGCCGGTTGTAGCACCGCAGTTAAAATGATAATGGCAAGTCAAATCATGGGGCCCCACCTGTCCAGCAGTAACTCGCTGTCAAATCACACAGCCCTACGTTTGCAGCAGCCTACTCCCTCGTCTTCTCGCGTCTCTGTCGAACCGACTAGGCGGAACTGCCCCGCCTACCGCGCAGGAAAAGCCCCGCCCTCGACTTTTAAATACAACTACATCCACTTAAGAATCCAATGATATACTTTTTGTGACATAGTAACTCATATTTAGCTAGTCAAATGGATGACCTAGAACTACGTGCAGGCCCTATAAACCGAGACGCCTAAAAAGAAAAAAACCAAGACGGAGAGGGTAGTTCAACACATATCTTTTTAGATCAATATAGTCGGGATTCACCAAGGAGCAAAACCAAGGGTAGGCTGCTCCTGTCGTGTTGGCGTAGCAACTCAAGCAGGGTCAGTCCGCACACGAAATGGCGACACACTTAACAGGACCCCTTTGGCCGACATGTGGCTCATCCACCATCTTGTTCCACGTGCGATGCACCAAATAACAGTTCGGAGCAGCGGTTGGAATTGGAGGCACCCCGGTCGTAGCGCCGCAGTAGTAGAAAATGAGCGATGAGGGGTCAAATCACAAAGCCCCACCTTTCCCGCATTAAGCTGGACGGACGAAGCAACCATCATTTCACTCTAGGGCGCAAGAGCATAAAGAAAAGAGAAAACAATGATGCGTGCGGCAGCTACCTAGGACACCCTAGGGTAGGGGTCTCCACTACAGATCCTTTTTTTAAAGCGCCTCCACTACAAATCGGCTTCTCGCTCGTCCTCTTGAAGAAAACTGATGATGATTGCGGCGGTAGGGTTTGTAGGAGTACTACGGCGTGCGGGGCCACGTCGTAGTAAACGGGTTCGAGTCGACGCCTTAAATATGTGTGGGTCGCTTGGTTTTACGGGAACGAGGAAGCATTTTGGGTTCGGGGACCAGTGGAGATATAGTACGTACAAAAAATTGTGGACGTAGGTTCGACCGAAAGGCAATGATGCATGGGCCCTGCATTTTGATATACCCGGGGCCGCGTGAAATTTGCTACTCTACTCAAAACTAGTAAGGTACACATGTATTGAACGAATGAGATTTCGAAACCAAATTACGAATAAATACACACTATAGCATGTAAAGCTTTGAGTCATATATGCATGATGTAGATGTTCGTTTAGTTCTTATAGTTCATCTCATTCAAAATCAATTAGTTTTATAAAAATGTTAAGATTCATGGGGTTGTGCATTGTAAATCATAAAGTAAAAAACAAATAATGGCAATTCATTTAGAAAAAAATAATCAATTATGATACAGAAGATTCTAGAACAAAGGAGAAGTGCTTGTGTTTTGAGGTTTGTGCATTATGCGTAAGTTCAACCATGGAGTCTTCTAAATTGTACATGTGGCAGATCTGGTGGAATGTTGATGATATCCAACGGCCAGTAGTGCTCAGATTTGCCTATCTCTGCACTGTCGGGTTAGCTTCATCCAGCGACCATCTTTCAAAGTTATTGGCACACTATATAGTTCATGTGCCATAGTTGCATGTTTTGGAAAAAAGCTACTAGTGGGTTGTACTATCTATTTTGAATAGAAGATGTATACATGGAAGTTGTAGGGAAAGAGATGACATGGAGCATCTCAATTCCTATGAGTAGGGATTGGAAAAGAGATGTCATTTGGTTCACATCATAGGAACTTTTCTATTGAATCTAGACATGACATGTATCTCAATTCCTATGAGAAGGGATTAGAAAAGAGATGTAATTTGGTTCATATCATAGGAACTTTTCTATTGAATATACGCTAATGTTTATTTTCCTTTGAAATTAAGGGAGTATAGGAATCCATTCATATGAACCAAGTGGCTCTAAAGCTATACAAATGATATCATGTTTATTTCCTTTGAAATGTGGAGTATATGAATCTATTCCTATGAACCAATTGGCTCTAAAGGAAAAAAATCCTATAAAAATCATATCATATAGAGTTCCTATGATATTCCTCGACACTAAAGGATGCTTGAAATTGCTGCGGGTGATACGATGGTCTTTCTTTGTAGACTCCTCACCCATCTTTATAGTTACCTCTCGAAGATAAATGAAAGGATATATACATGGTATTCTACATGTGCAATTTGGTACAAGAAAACTCGGTAAAAGTTTGCGAGGTTTGAATTTTCAATAAAGCTATATGCACTGCATTTCGGAACGGAGGGAGCATACGGCAGTTGCTAACACTCACGTGGAAGATTTATGTGTAGGAGGAGTGGTTGTTCTGTTAAATGACATGGCAAAACAGACACTATCTGATGCCAATCTAACGGTTCTTACGGCGTTCGTCAGGAAAAGGCTTGTGGTGAACGTTTGTCGGATAATGATTTACGGACACATGCATTGCATTGATACGTGCCCCCCCTCTCTCACGCACACGCACCCTCATGAGTCACGACTCTCCCGAGTCCTCTCGCAGACTCACACGTCGCACCCACCGTCTATCTGCAGGTAGACGTCACACACATATGTGCTCTTCACACCCTACCCTCAGAACTTCTAAAAAAAAGATGGCGCGCACATTTTATTTTAGCTCACACGTCACACACTTATACTATTACTCTTGCGGCGAACGTTCTTTGGGCATAGTATATTGTACTCTCATGAAGAGAAGCGGTGCACGCACGCACTAGTTCTCTCACACCCACTCGCGGGTACACGTAGGAGCGCATTTTTTTGAAGCTGGTACAACAAAATCACTCCACTATATATAAAAGCAGGAGCCTTAGCGCTTGCTTTACTAGGGTTCCTCTCATTCACTCTCTCATGCTCTCCAGATCTAAGCAACACATAGGCGGCCACACTCTCTCTCAGCTCACGGCTGGTCACAAATCCGGCCGGACAACCTCGACCGGGGCAGGGGTGTAGGTGCATCGTTCACGCTGTCGTCGACGGCGAGGGAGGAGACCAACGGCTGCCCGCGCATCCCGATCGGCGGCCGTGCCGTTCTCTCCGAGAGAGCGCCGGCTCGGGAGGGCCTCCGACCCCTTCTTCCTCCCTGTGGTATTGTGGCCAAGATGCGGCCTCCCGATGCCGTCTTTGCCACATGCCGACGACACTCAGGTATATATTCCTTCGAAACCTGCCTTGCTCTACTGCCCCAGCTCCCTTCGTGTGGATCCTTTTCTACTTCCGTCTACTCTTCCAAAGCCACCTAGACTTCTACTAGTATTAGAAGTAAAGCTAGTTCATACAGTCGACTCAAAGCGTTGGTTCAAACAGGGAAGAAAGTGGGAAAGCTGTAGCATGAATCTAGGACTTGGTTCTAAGAGGAAACGGGGGAAAGTAGTAATATTTGTCACTGTTTAAATAACCGTATTTCGTATTTGCGCAAACAGGGATGTCTGTCTCCGTATCGTTTCTATCCGCGCAATCAAAAGCACACACCTCAGTTTTAGTACAACTGTGCAAAATGAGATGGCTATCCCTCGTTGCCGTCGTCTAACCTCCCGTCTTCAAGGTATCCCTACATTGGTACTAGTAACTAAGGTAGAATGACCAACGCAATCTAAAAGAAGTTGATTCGTACGTTTTACTTCCTGATTGCACTGCAGGGACGAGCGAAAACAACTGCATCCTAGTCCGGAATGCACTTTCTACCAGTTCATCCATGGACCGAGGACTAGCTGGCACGGCTGCACGGCGGTTTTTTGGACAGGTGCGCGGACAAGAGGCATTGTGGTCTGCTTATTTCTGCAAATAGCGGTGCTTAAATTTAGTGGAATGCACAAGCATTTTAGCTGGTCAGTACACTGCATGGTTCAGTTCAGCATTCCAGCTGAGACCACAATTATAATTGGTTATTCTGGAATGAGAGAACCTAACCCTGAATGGTGGCAACAAGAAAAAACCAGAGTGAACTCCAGGAACTTTAAGCCTGCCGGGAGGCCCTTTGCTCAGAGAAGCCTTGCTTGTTTTTTCCAGATTTGTAAACCTTCTCACAACTTTGTCTTTGCTATGAACTAGTATATGTTTGTTATGTTCTATGAATCATTGAGTTGTATAAAATTTCTTAACTTATGCTTTTCAAGTTTTTTATGAAGACGAGTTTAATGTGAGTGTTCCACATGAGCGCTGGACTAGCGTGTGAACGTTTGGAATTTATTACATTGTGGCCTCAATTAACTGCATGAACCACTGTAACAAGATACATAGTTGATTATATGTTAGACAGCAGATTGTTGATTGTTAGCTGGTCGATAGCCTAGTGTTGAAGCGAGCTGAGCCAATGTGTCGTGTTTTGTACAACTGCTTACAAGTGGGGTAGCACCAACAGTGTTTACAAGTACTTATGTATACGTCGGCGCACGGTTCTCGAACGAGTGCTCTATTTCATCAAAACACACACTGCTCGTATGATAAACCGTGACAACTTATGTCTTACCATGCCATATTCATGAAAAAACTAGTGAGGACGCATCTGTTTCGGCAACAATTACGATGGTTCTCACATGATTCACGGGCACACAAAAGTAGCAACAGTTCCCATAGACGGATTCAAACAGAGTACTAGCCCAGAGGGGTCGATAACAGGCAAGGTTCGAATAATTAGACACAATCCAAACTACTATTAAACACTAGTTGGGGCAACTATTTCATGCCCCGATCTAATTTGGGCTGGACACAAGACGGACCATGCCATGAATATCATCGAGGACGTCCCACAGCAGCTCAATCCTGTGAACCTTCATGAAGACAACCTTGTGGCCTTGCCACTGATAAACTTGTTTGTGGAGGCATACCACGTCATCTTCCTGCGTAAGCTTGACAAGAACAGTATGCCTCACAAACGAAGGAGTAGCTTTGAACTTCTTGTGCTTCAGTACACCCTAGACAACACGCCTGACAACAGTGAGGCTAGAATACAACTCTTCATTGGTATAACCGCAAATGGCTTCCAGGATCCAACAGCCTAAGAACTCTGTTTTCCCAGTGCGTATATTCAGGTCGTCCGCCTCATAGCGAGTGACATGTACAACCACACAATCCTTGTCTGCATCAGGGCTCTAATTGAAACAGAAACAAATTCTGAATTACTTTTCAGTATAAGAGACACAAGTTATTTAAACCACTATGTATAGCATGGCATCGAAGCTAATAAAATTTTGCATTATTAATCACCACATACTTCCTTTTCTAAAAAAATCACCACATACTTAGATGAAAAACCACAATCGAGATCGGCAAAGAAGGAAATCACCTTGGGCAGCTCAGCGGGGGGAACACATCCTCGAAGGGGGAAAACCGCTCCTGCAGTGCCACGGGGGCTGTAACCTCAAACGGGGCGTTGACCATCTCAGTAGTGGCCGTGAGCATATCTGGGGTCAGCTCGGTGGTTGCCTCCATCTTCTTGGAGCTATCTGTCTCGTGGGGATCAGCCTCCCGCGTCTGCTCCAATATCGGCAGATCTTTGCCTGGTTCTCCTTGGTCCATCATGAAACTGACGAATACTAGGAGACCACTGAAAGGAAAACACAATCGCAATGACAATGAAATAAAAAAGAGAGTGAGGATCGGTTACTGCTTTGCAAAAGTTCTTTTTTTTCTCTGAACGAAAATATACCAACATCACAGATCCGCTTACCTTACCTTCGTTCGGAGAGAAGAACAGTGGCAGATGCGAGTGTTGCCTTTCTTGAAGACGGTGAGGGAGAAGGATAGTCCGAGGGAGAAGGGGATTCAGCGAAGAGTGAAATGATGGTTGCTTCGTCCGTCAGACTTAGACTGCGGGGAGGTGGGGTTTTGTGATACGACGGCTCGTTACTGCCGCGCTACGACCGGGGTGACTCTCCGCCTGCATACTGCCTTCTAATTTGGTGGATGGCATTTGGGCCCGCGCGCTGCATGGCCCGCATGTCGGTGAACAAAAGTATAACGACATTCAGTAGAGGGAGACGTTTCAATGACCTAGGAGGAGCCAGAAGCGGTAGAGTGTCTCCACTGTACTAGTAGTAATTGTTTTTCTGGGTAGCTATAGAGTGTCTCCAGTGTACTAGTAGTAATTGTTTCTCTGGGTCCAAGACAAAACAGCCCATCCACACTAGTAAATAGTAAAATCAATTCAAAAGCCCATCCAGACTGGGTGCTCTTCTTCCTCCTCGCTCCCACCCACCTCACGTCAGCTCGCTCCACTCGTACCCCCAAATTCCTCACCTCACTCATACAGAAAACCCCAGCTCCCCTTCTTCCTCACTCCTACAGAAAACCCCCAGCTCCCCTTCTTCGTCGCTCGCACTACAACTAGGCTCGTCATTCGTTACTCTGCTCCGTGAGCGCGACGCGACGCCCTCGAGGAAAATGGAGTCGGCTGACCCCAGCGCCAAGAAGATGAGGCTCCCGCCAGCGGCGACGCCTGTTGTAGATCCCGCACCCGGCAGCACAGGGAGAAGCGGCGACCCCGCCCCCATCGGATCCCAGGAACCCGTAGAATCTCCGGTGGACCGCATAAGCGATCTCCCGGACGGCGTCCTTGGGGAGATCATCTCGCTTCTCCCCACCAAGGATTGCTGCCGCACCCAAGTCCTCTCAATTCGGTGGCGCCCTCTATGGCGCGCCGTGCCCCTTAATCTCGATTGTCGTCGGCTATCTCTCCTCAATGATTTTGAAATCCCCAGAGCCATCATCTCCTCCCACTAGGGCTCCGTTCAAAGCCCCTGCATCCCGTCATGCTACCTGACCAAGCATACCACGCCCTGCACGGTGGATGCCTGGCTGAAATCCCCTGAATTCACAGAACTACAGCTGCTTGAGTTCTACTATTCCCCTGGAAATCACATACCACATACCGAACGCCATGAACTTGTGCCCTCAGCACCGATGTCCATCTCGCGGTTTTCGTCCTCTCTCCACACCGCCACCTTTGCGCTGTGCTACCTACCAGACAATCTGGTACTAAACCTTCGACTCCCATTTCTCAAGAAACTTTCACTTGTGCGGGTTCGTATATCGGAGGCCTCATTGCACAACATCATCCACTCCAGTTGCCCTGCGCTGGAGTGCTTGGTGCTTGTTTTCACAGTTAGAATCGGTTGTCTCCAAATAAAGTCGCCTAACCTTGTAAGAATTGGAATTTCTTTTGACGGAAGGCAGCTCATCATCCAAGATGCCTCTTCACTTAAAAGGGTGATCCTTGATTCTAGTTATTCACCGTTGCAAATAACCGTCCTCTCTGCGCCTAAATCGGAGACCTTGGGTGTAATACATGATCTCTGTGCTCATTTCAATATGGTGTTTGGCTCCACAGTTCTTCAGGTACTTTATATTATCATCTACACTTGTAACCATAAGATGCATTTTAAATTTCTGCTTATAATTTATATATCATCTTGGAGTACACATTTTGTACTAATATTATGTTCTATGCTCAATGAAGAGTTTCTCCATGGATGGCCTATCAATGGTGCTGGATTCTGTCAAGATCTTATATATCCAAATGAATAGTTTTGATCTGAACAAGATTATTGGCTTGCTGCAATGCTTTCCATGTCTGGAGAAGTTGTATATAAAGGTGATAATTTCACGCACATTGGAAGCCCGCATATAGTGTACTAGAATTAACCATTCAGCTGTTGCTCTTTCGACACTCTTCTTTTAGACCTTAACTGTTTTCAATCTTCATGTCTATTTAGGCAACAGGACGGGGTAAGAAAGTTATAACCAATCGGTGGATTCGTAAGCATCAGGATTTTCTCACTTCTCATGAGATTCGATTGAGGACAATAACGCTAGAACGATATGTAGCCAACCGTGCAAACACAAGATTTGTCACATTCTTCCTGCTGAATGCGAGGTTACTATTGTCCATTAGGCTTAAGTTTATTAGCAGCATGGTTTTGACGGATGGGTATGTCGAAGAGAAAAAAAAAGGAGTTTCAGGTGGGCAAAAGAGCTTCTGAACGTGCCGGGCTTCTATTTACAACATATTGTGGTCATAATCCAGTAAATTTTACGACCCAGGATGTTCATTCTATGGACCTGACCGATCCATTTGACTGTGACTGCCGAAAACAGTGCTGGAGTTAGATGTTGTTGCCCTTTTTAATCTGGTTTTTTGTAAACCTGATGAACAATTAACCCTCGTGCTTTTTTACAGTTTGTAAGCTGGAGTTAGATGTTCCTGCCCTTTTCAACTCGGCTGTGACTGTCATATTTTCTTTGAAACAAGGCAGATGGCTTGCCATTCGTTTAATTTAGAGTGAAATATTGTAACAAATCCCAACCAAGGGAAATAACATCACTCTTGCCAGCTGCTTGAGCTCACTGTGCATTACAGAAGCCAAGTGATTAGCCCCCACCAACACCCACAAACTTATTTCGAACTAGCACATCAAATGGGCTGTAAATTTTCATAGGAAAGGCTGCATGACCGTGACAGATTTGGATTCTGACATTTGGGACCCGCGAGGAAATAGCCTATCCAAGGTGGTGTCGACTTACTAGCCAGTCAACAAACAATTCTGCCTACCAGCCATTGGATTGACATCCAACATCTGACGTGTATCTTCTATCTCTTGTCTTCTTCTTCCTCCAGCCGCCCAAACCAATACACCCCGTCGGCTCCGCCTGCTCCCGCCTCCCATGGCTGGCTGCGCCTCCGCCGCCCTACCGTACGTACCCTCCAACGTTGGCTAGTCCCTCCCTCTATTCCCCCACACGTCCTGTTATTCTCCGGCGACGTCAGCCCCAACACGCACCCGCGCCCGAACCAGTCAACCCTCGTACTCCCCTCCGCCTGCGACTAGACCGGCACATCTTCAACGGCTCTTGTTCGTTCCGTCCGAGGCCTCGTCGTCGTCCTCCACCTTGCGGCCTTGGTTCACTCGCCGTGCACGGTGCGCCGCCCTCTTGCGTTGTCAACGTCGTCAACAACCAAGAGGAACAAGGAGATGACTGTACGTGGAGAGGATGACAGTAGGGACCCACTAGCGTCATGGCAGTACGCAAGCAAGTGCCTCTATAGTACAAGCCCAAAACTATGGTTCCTCCTAATGGTTGGACATCTAGGGCTCACGCCATTGTCAACGTAGTCAATAAAAGAGAGAATTACACTACGAGCGGCTGACACCAGGGACCCAGCAAGTCACGCAGTTTTTTTTGAGGAACAAGCAGTTGTTATTTATACTAGTTTTAGCAACGGATCAGGGTAACAACGGGGCTGTGCGGGGGCTGTGGCCCGTCTAGCCAGGGTTTTATTTATGTTTACCACATCATGAGCCCAGTTGTGTTTTTTTCTTGCTGAAAATGGCTAGCCCAATTCTATTTTTTTAAAGAAATACCCAAACAAGGCCTACTTGCTTTATCGGCCCTGCTGGGCTGCAAATCTTTCAAGACGAGGAGAGTTTCATTCGGTTTGCCCAGAAATGGGCTGTACATTTTTAAAACACATCAAACCGGGAATTAGTTTCAATTTTTTTTCATTACAAGATCTTAAATTCCATTGATTTTTATGCGTGGACAATTATTTGGATTTTATATTTATATAAATTATTTTTCAAAATAGTTTGAATGTGAATCGATATTTCTGGATTAAAAATAGTTGACCGCACCGAAATATGCAAAATTTCGTATACTTTTTAACCGTGGCCACAATATGGGGTGTAATGCTAACAAAAAGAAGATGGGCTGCAAAAAAATTCTTAAGAATTAGCAAATGGGCTGTACATTATTAGAAATAATGGCAGATGGGTTGTATGCTATTTTCCATAGATTTGAGGCTGACTTGTGCGCCTACTACAGGTTGACGCGTATGCTTTCATATAAAAAGGTTCACGCACACGCAACGCCCTGTCAACTTAGTCAACACACGAGAGCAGTGACTGTTGGATGTCCATCCAACGGCTGTCGTGCTTCTTCAATCTCTGCTCTTCATGCTCCAGCCGCTCAAACAAGCGCCGGCGGGACTGCCTCCTCCCTCCTCCCGCGGCCGGCTATGCTGCCGCGCAGGCCTCACGGCCCCACCGTACTCCCATCGCTAGCCTAGCCATCCCTCTACTCACCCACACATGTTGTTATTCTACGGCGACGTCAGACGAACCAGTAAACCCTCGTACTCCTCCGCGTGGGAAACAACTGCCGAGTATTCCCTGGCTCCGTGTCGTTCCCTTCCTAGGCCTCGCCGTCATCCACCGCCCTGGTGCTCTCGGCGCGGCCTGGTCAACGTGGTCAATGAACGACATCCATCGGTAGTGGACTCTACGTGGAGAGGCTGACAACTGTGTCCACGGCCGCACGCAAGGAAATGCATCCTTATTACACGCAAAATAATGATTCCTCCACCTGACAGCTAGGACCCACAGGAAGGGCCTCGGTATTTCGCGAAAAAAACGTTCGCCCCGCTGACAGGTCGGACCCACCAGCTATATCTTCGCACGCAAGGAAGTGCCTCCTTATTACACCCAAAAAAATGAATACCCCCCTCCTAGCTGGGACCCACCATATTGTTGGGCTGACTTGTGGGCCTACTAAGTTGACGGGGACGGAGGGCGTTGTCAACTTAGTCAATACTCCAGTGACCGTATGATGTCCATCCAACGGCCATAGTGCTTCTTCAACCTCTGGTCTTCTTGCTCCAGCCGCCCAAAGCAGCGCCGGTCGTGCCGCCTGCTCCTGCCTCCCATGGCCGGCTGTGCTACCGGGGAGGCCTCAGCGCCCCCATACTACTCCCACCACTGGACAGGCCATCCCTCCACTCACCCACACCCCCTGTTATTCTGCGGCGACGGCAGCCTCACACCGCAGCCGAACCAGTGAACGCTCGTACTCCTCTCCGCGTGGGCATCCACTGCCGCGTCTTGCCCGGCTCCGCGTCGTCCCCTTCCTAGGCCTCGCCGTCGTCCACCGCCGTGGTGCTCTCGGCGCGGCGTGGTCAATGTGGTCAACGACCGACTTCCATCGGAAGAGTACTGTACGTGGAGAGGCTGACAGCTGGTCCACGGCAGCCGCAAGGAAGTGCCTCCTTATTACGCGGAAAATAATTATTCCTCCACCTGACAGCGGGGACCCACCGGACGGGCCACCAGTATTTTGCGAAAAAAATCATTTCCCCCTGACTGCTGGGACCCACCGGACGGGCCACCGTATTTTGCAAAAAAACGTTCCCCCCGCTGTCAGCTCGGACCCACCGGAAGTGCCTCCTTATTACTTACAAAAAAATGAATACTCCCCTGGCTAGTTGGCACCCACCTTTGTGGGAGGATGACTTCTGGGCCTACTAACTTGACGGGGACGAAGGGCTTTGTCAACTTAGTCAATATGAACGATTCTAGCTCCAGTGACCGTACGATGTCCATCCAACGGCTGTAGTGCTTCTTCAACCTCTGGTCTTCTTGCTCCAGCTGCCCAAAGCAGCGCCGGTCGTGTCGCATGCTCCTGCCTCCCGTGGCCGGCTGTGCTGCCGCAGAAGCCTCACCGCCCCCTACTATTCCCACTGCTGGCCAGGCCCTGCGGCGACGGCAGCCTCACACCGGAGCCGAACCAGTGAACCCTCGTACTCCTCTCCGCGCGGGCTTCCACTGCCGCGTCTTCCCCGGCTCCGCGTAGTCCCCTTCCTAGGCCTCGCCGTCGTCCTCGCGCGGCGTGGTCAACGTGGTCAAGGAACGACTTCCATCGGAAGAGTACAGTACGTGGAGAGGCTGACAGCTGGGTCCACGGCCACAGCCCAGTTTGTTTTGTGATTTTTCAAGTAAGTCGCTTTGTCAGGCCTGTTGGGCTGCAAATCTTTCAAGACGAGGAGAGCTTTCATTTGGCTGGCCGAGAAAATGGGCCATCAGTAATGAGAAATGGGTTGTACATTTTTAAAACACATCAAACCGACAATTAGTTTCAAATATCTTTTTTTAAATTTCAAGATTTTAAATTACATTAATTTTTATGCGTGGAGAATTTGTTGGATTTTATATTGATATACATTTATTTTCAAAATCAGTTTGAATGTGAGTCGAAATTTCAGGGTTAAAAACAGTTCGGACCGCACCGAAATATGCAAAATTTCATATAATTTTTTAACCGTGGCCACAATATGGGCTGTAATGCTAACAAAAAGAATATGGGCTCCAAAAAAACCTTAAGAATTAGCAAATGGGCTGTAAATTATTAGAAATAATGGCAGATGGGCTGTATGCTGTTTTCCACAAATTTGAGGCTTTCCTAAAAAAAAGGTTGACGCACAAGCACTGACTGTTGGATGTCCATCCAACGGCCGCCGTGCTTCTTCAATCTCTGCTCTTCCAGCTCCAGCCGCTCAAACAAGCACCGGCGGGACTCCCTGCTCCCTCCTCCCCGCGGCCGGCTATGCTGCCGCGCAGGCCTCACCGCCCCACCGTACTCCCATTGCTGGCCTCGCCATCCCTCTACTCACCCACACCTGCTGTTATTCTCCGGCGACGGCAGACGAACCGGTAAACCCTCGTACAGTCGTACTCCCCTCCGCGTGGGAAACAACTGCCGAGTCTTCCCTGCCTCTGTGTCGTCCCCTTCATAGGCCTCGCCGTCGTTCACCGCCGTGGTGCTCTCGGCGCGGCGTAGTCAATGTGGTCAATGACCGACTTCCATCGGAAGAGTACTGTGCGTGGAGACGCTGACAGCTGGGTCCACGGCCGCAGCAAGGAAGTGCCCCCTTATTACGCGCAAAATAATTATTCCTCCACCTGACAGCGGGGACCCACCGGACGGGCCACCATATTTCACGAAAAAACGTTTCCCCCTGACTGCTGGGACCCACTAGCTACACCTTCGCACGCAAGGAAGTGCGTCCGGAAAAAAAAAACAAAACGATTCACCCCCCTGACTGCTGGGACCCACCAGCTACATATTCGCACATAAGGAAGTGCCTGACAGTCGGGACCCACCTGGTCGAAGCGTATGTAGCGTTGTCATTCTGGTCGCGAACGTGTACGTACATATATACTGGTGGATGTAGAGGCGCGCACGTGTCGTAGTAGAGGCGCGCACGTAGCATGTACACGTACGTACAGCGACCAGGGTGCAAGAAAGAAAATACGGCCACGTATGTGTACATACGGGCGGGGTCTCGAACGCCTACTCACGCATACGTACGGCGAGGGCTCGTCGACATGGCTGGGTCGGAACGGAGAAACAGCGTCGTCGTCGTGTTCATGGCGAGGCAACAGAATGCGTCGTGTTCATGGGGAGGCAACGGAATACGTCGTGTTCATCGAGAGGCAACGGAACGTGTGGGAGCCAACCGGCTGGGTCAGAACGGAATGCGTGGTCGTGTTCATCAGGAGGGCTTGGACGGAACAGGCGATGGAAACGAGGCCTGGCGTACCGCAGAACGGAGGAAACGGCCTTGTGTTCGACCGGCCACGTTCGAAACGGGATCCTGTTCATAGGGAGGGGTCTGGTGTACCGCAAAACGGACGAAACGGACCTCCTACGGTCGAAACGGGGGCCCTGTTGATCGGGAGGGGTGTGGCGTACCGCAAAACGGACGAAACAGACCTCCTACGGTCGAAACGGGGGTCCTGTTCATCGGGAGGTGTGTGGCGTACCGCAAAACGGGACTCCACGGGATACTGTTCATCTTCACCGTCGACCTCCTCCAGCCTCCACGGGCTACCGTCGACCTCCTCCAGGCTCCACGGGCTCCTGTTCATCCAGCCTCCACCGCGCGCTACTCCACCGGCTATTGTTGAACCACCCCTCCACGGGCACCCCTCCACTATCTACTGTTCATCCATCCCTCCACACCACGGGGTCCTGTTCAACCACCCCTCCACGGGCACCCCTCCACCGTCTACTGTTCATCCAGCCCTCCACCACACCACGGGGACCTGTTCATCCAGAGGCAACGCCACCGCTCACTGTTCACCCCCCGCAACACTCACTATTCATCCCAGAGGCAGCATCTATCGGCTTCAGTTAGCAGCAGTAGCGAAGGAATCGCTCGATCGGGTTCAGTTAACAGCCATTGATCGATCGCTCGGGTTCAGTAACGCGTAGCCTGCAGTGCAATCGCTCGGGTTCAGTTAGAGCCCAACGCCTCGCTCGGGTTCAGTTAGAGCCAACGCCTCGCACACACGCGCGTACGTGTACGAGAGAAACGTGCATCGCTCGGCCCCCGACCTCCCACCGTAACCGGGAACTCCCCGAAATTTTCCTCCCCCTCGCTTCTACCACTGTTTTTTCCGTCATGGACGGCCCAAAGAATGTCATGCAGTTGCATCTCCGGCCCGCCTAGGACGAAAAGCCCATTTTCTGTAATGATTTTTTGTCATAGAAGTAGGAGCCCACCACATCTATGATGATACCCGGTTTTGTCACAATTATCATCATAGAAGTGTCAATGTATGACAGAAATTTTTTTCGTTCGGCCCAAACTGTCACGGATGTGTCTTTTTTTGTAGTGGTGGAGAAAAACGAGTTATAAGGACCTAGCTAGCTATATGTATAGCGGGAGATCGGTCGGTGTACGTCCATTTGTTATAGGCAAATAAGGCCCGACAAGACGGATAGACAGAGAGAATGGACCTAGGAGGTGGTGCAAGAGGCCCAGCTACGAGCTAGATAGGGGGAGGAGTGTGCGGTTGTGAGATCGATGAAAAGAGGGGCGAGAGTTTACACGTGAGTTGGACCGTATGAGAGACACGAGGCAAGGACACATAAAGGAGGAGATTGAAGGTGCGTGTGTATGTTGTAGGCAGACATCGCTGGAGAGGTTTATCGATCGGTGTGTGTCGGAAAGGAGTTGTGGAGACTGTGGGAGAACGACCTAAAGAAGAAAAAAATGAATGTGCATGATAATAGCTTTAGTTAAAAAATGCTGAGGGAGGGGGAGGGCGAGGAGGGCGTGTGCATGCACGAGAGAAAGTTAGTGGTAGCTACAAAGGTTAGAGGATTGTGTGGGTGTAAGAGACTAACAAAGATCATAATTTGATATGAAAGTGGATTCATATATTTGAATAGGAGATCATAGTGTTTTAAACATATGCATGCATGAATATAGCGGTGATACGTGTGTTGTGGTTTTGCACATGTTATACCATAATGTGATAATGCATGGCGTTTGCAACTCACACCTAAATGTCGAACAATCTAAACCATACTATACATCGAACAATCTCACATTTTATTTGAATTTGTGATAATGTGTGGCGTTTGCAGCTTACAACTAAATATCAAACAATCTAAACAATACTATATATCGAACATTCTCACATTTTATTTGAAATTGTGGTAATGTGTGGTGTTTGCAACTCACGTCTAAATACTTGTAGGCGTAGGGGGCGGGGCACCATACATAATGTGATAAACACATTATACATATGAGACATGGTTTAGTTTGTGAAGATCTAGCTAGAGCTTGAAATGTACTATGATTTGAAATCAACATAAAGTGGATTCAAAAAATTGAGTTCGAGTTCATATAGTACACATAGTTCATATGTAACTCGAGACTAATCATGTGGTGTGCTGTGAAGATAATACACAAACGATGGTTTAACTTGACAATAATGACGATTGTACATCTTATTAAAACATAGAAACGAATTCAAACGCTTGGACTTCACAACAGTCATTATTGTAGATCTTATTCAAATAGAGAAACGAATTCAAATTTAGTTCATATTGACGCGGTAGTATATACGTTTGGAATGCACTAAAACGTTCATTTGAGTACTAGGTTGCATGCATTATACATGTAGCAAAATATTTTAATTGAACATAACATGAATTCAAAGTTTTGAATGACATTTGTAGTGTGAATTGATTTGGTACGGTACACGTTTGGCTTGTCTGGAAATTTCAACCCGCGCCTTGTTAGCCCGAAATATTTAAGATATATCTTTGTCTCGTTGTGCTCCGACAACTCCCTCCATCTCAACCTGCGCCTTGCTATTCCAAAATTACAACGCGTGCGAAAACTCCCACCTCCTGTGAAATCCCGACACGAGAAATGCCCGCGATACCCCCAAACCAAAAGAACCGCCTCAAATCGGTGGGGGTACTTTCGTAACTTGCCCCACATTTCGGACAAGCGCGTCCCTAAGCCATGGTTCCCCACTCCCATCCCATCCGCCCACCCATTCGTACACCGAGGCCAGGAAAACCCGCGAGCCTCACACCCTCCTCCGTCCACCACCCAGCCGGAGCCTCTTTCCCGACGACATCGTCCACAGCAACACCTCGACGTCCCTCATCCACCGTACCGGATGAGGATCCGTCGTCGATCTGGTCATCCCGCCGGTTCAGCCACCCCGTCCTCCACCTCCAAGGAGCTGCCCCGACGTTCCCCTCGTCTTTCGCGCCACCTCCATTCCCACACCGCCGCCTTCACCTACACCACCGGAAGAGCGTCAGCATCACCATTTCCTCGGATGAAGCTGCGGACTAATCGACGCCACCAAAGAGGTTGTACACTAATCGCCGCATTTTCTTCTGGACTCGATCTCACGGTGCTGACGGCGCTCAGTCCCGAGCCGACACGGCGCGGCTCCATCCATCGCGGCGTCACCGGCCACTTCCTCCACGGCGTCGCTCCCTCGGCGGCGACGTCCACATTAGTAGGAGATGCTGCTGCTTTAGCTCTCGCTTGCGCTGCTGCTCTGCTCTTGCTCTCGGTCCCCTGCCTGGTCTGCTCTTGCTCTTGCTCTTGCTCGCGCTGCTGCTCTCGCTCTTGCTCTTGCTTGCGATGCTGCTCTGATTTAGCTACACTTGAGTTGACTGAATCGACTTTTGGGTCAGTCGATTTTCAGGGGGTGGGGGGGCTCGCCGGAGTTAAGGAAGAACCAGTCGCAGCAGGGAGGGGGGCTCGCCGGAGAAGTACCCCACTATCTATCCCAGGGTTCAGGGTGGGGGCGGTGGTCGCGGTGGTGGTGGGGCGGTGGCGTGGGGATCGCCGGAGAAAAAGCTCGGCATGGGGGGGCCTAGAGGGCGGCGGCGGACCGGTGGTGGGAAGTGTTTTCGGGGCGGGCGGGGCAGCTGTTTGGCCGGTGGTGGCTGGCGGCTCAGGGGGTGGAGGTTGAAGATGAACTGCAGGCCCTTGATTTCGTATCCAACGGCTGCAAAATCGACTGACCAGAGATGAAAAAGTTAGTCGACTGACGTGTATCCTCACATCTAGTGCGTTCAGTTTCGACAGTAAAATTCAGTTTTGACAGCAAAAGTCAGTTTCGACAGTTAAGTTCAGTTTTCGACAGTTAAATTCAGTTTCGACAGTTTAGTTTAGAGATGAGCGGCTAATGTATACATCTAGCACTTTGTGGTTATGTATTTTACGTCATCTATTGGAGATGCTATTAGAATTCCACTCAGGTTAACGTTGTCTCTCTTGTCCTGCTTCAGCCTCGACATCGTACAACTCACCGGAGCTGCTCCAACGACGAAACCCTCCATCACAGCGGAGCAGTACCTCGGGCTCCATCTCCAGACGCCTAAGATCTTCTTCCCCTCCTCCGACAGCCAAGTCAGCTGGAGCATCCTCACCGGCCAACCCAATCACGCTGAGATCTACATGGCTTCGCCAAAGAGGTTGTACACTTCTTGTGGTTTGACTTAATCTCACCATACTTCTTTGCATCCTGTGATCTTCCAATTCTTGTGAACCAAACACCCAGATTGGCAGAAATCCTGTGTTTTTAAATTCTCTGTTTTGCACGTGCATTCCTATCCTATTCCTGTCTATTTCCTATCCCTCCATTGTTAGAATCCTCAAATTCAAACAAGCCCTTACACAATTACTTCTGTTACAGATATGTGTCAAAGAAAACCTTGGGTGGTCTGTCCTGCTCCTGCGGTGTTGTGTTCCACCCCAGCTCAGCTGCTCCAACAACGGAAGGGTTCACCACAGCAGGGATCCGCTCTCCAGACTGTCTTTTGCCGCCTCAGATCTTCTTCCCCGCCGCTGGCTGCCACGACAATTACGTTACCATCATCAACTGAGCAGATGACCTTGAGGACTACACGGGTCCGCAAGGGAGGTCGCACTCTTCTGTGTCTGCTTACGTTATGCATCGCTTAATATAATGACATGCTACTTTATCGTCGTGTTCACCTATTAGACTCCGACTCAGGTCCAAACTTGTGCTGAAACTTGAGTTTTTAAATGGCTGTGGGGTACATATTGGGGCAGCAATCAGTACTATCTGTCTACTATCTGGTTAATATCGGGTGTCTACTATGAGTTTCATGTTGGGTGCAAACAAACATTAAAGGAGCCATTATCTATATTTTTTAACTAAAGCTATTATCTGCCTGCTATCATTGGTTTTGGGTCTATCCACAGTTTGCTACCATCACTCTGGATTTGTGCATGCACTCCTTACATAATCTCACTATGTTTTATTCCTATGCATGTCAGTTATTGTACACAATGGAACTGAACATGTAGAGCCAAAGAGATGTGCCTTGCGTGGCAATAAAATTTCATGCAGACGTCGCTCCATGGTGGGCGCAAAGGCAGCCCCCCCCCACCCATTTCGGATCGTAATCAAGAGGAAGATAACTCTTCTGAGGGGGATTCAGAAGCAGAAGACCACTCCTATTTAGCCCATGAGGTCTTCGCTCTAACTTGGCATGCTGATGTTGGTTATATCATGCATATGGTGCCTTGCATTGCTTACTTTATACATCAAATATGCCAACTGCTTAGTTTAGACATGCTTTGTGTGAATGCCATCTGTTTAGTTTATTCATCATTTATGTGAATTATGCAATGCCATCTTGTTTAGCCAGGCATCATATATGTGAATTTTGCAATGCCATCCTGCTTAGCCAGTCATCTTATATGTGAATTATATCAGGCCATCCTTTTTTTCCAATACATATTACATTTTTCAACAATGTTAGTACATTCAACTACTCTTCGTGTGCATCAGCCATTTGACACGGTGATGGAAAATTCTGGAGTGAAAACAAGGTCTTCAGAGCAGACTAGGCTATCTGACGAAGCACATATCTCGCTGGTTACGGATAGCTCCTCACAGGAGGATTCAGAGACAGATGACCAGTCCTATTCCCCCCTCCCCCGAGGTGCATGCTCTAACTTGGCAGGGTTATGTTGCTCATATCATGTGTATGGTATCTTGCATTGCTATGTCATTTGCTTAGTTTAGACATGATTTGTGTGAATGCCACCTGTTTAGTGTCTAATTACCATATATGTGAATTATGCAATGCCATCTTTTTGTAACACATTATATATGTGAATTATGCAATGCTATCTTGTTGCAAGGCATTATATATGTGAATTATGCAATGCCATGCTATTTAGCCAAGCATCATATATGTGAATTATATCATGCCGTCCTTTTTTGTATTTCTCATTGCTTTCGTCGACAATGTTTGTATATTCAACTGCTCTTCCTGTGCATCAGCCATTTGAATTGGTGATGGAGAAATCTGGAGTGAAAACAAGGTCTTTAGAGCAGACAATGCTACCTGGTGAAGTAGATATGTTGCTGGTTACAGATAGCTCTTCAGAGGAGGATTCAGAGGCAAATGACCAGTCCTATTATCCCCCCTAAGGTGTATGCTCAAACTTGGCAGGGTTATATTACTCATATCATGCATATGTTGTATTGCAATGCTTAGTTTTTACATCATATACACGATGTTGAATGCCATCTCCTTAGTTGACACATCATATATGTGATTGCCCTCTGCTCACTTCCTTATTATATAAATCATATATTTGAATTATATCATGCCATGATGTTTACATAGACAGCATGTATCTGAATTATGGCATGCCAACCCATTTTCTAAAGACATAATATAGTTATATCATCTCATCCTGTTCACATAGTCATCATATTTTGAATTATGTCATTCTATCCGTGAATTATATCATGCCATCATGTTTCCATCGACGACATGTTTGTGATTTATGGCATGCCAACCACTTTAATAGACACATCGTATAGTTATACCATGTCATCATGTTTACATAGTCATCATATTTTGAAGTATGTCATTCTATCCTGTTTAGTTAGCCATCATACATGTGAAATTGTGTCATGCTATCCTGTTTAATTAGCCATCATATATTTGAAATTATGTCCTGCTATTCTGTTTGGTTAGACAACATAAATGTGAATTATTTCATGCCATGTTTTCTTCCCTACTATCCATTGCACCTGTCTATCTTACAATGTCTGTACATTCAATTACTTTTCTTGTCTATCAGCCATTTCAATTGGATGGGGTGATGGCAGTATCTGTGGGAGTAAAAACACGGTCTTCATAAAAGATCGTGCTACCTGTCGATGGACATAGAACCACGGTTGTACTTGCCCAAGAACCAGCCCCGCCACACATAACCCAGACTCACGCAGATTGTACCCCTACCCAGTTGGACAGAGAACCAGCTACACCCCTTCTAACCCCAACCCCAGCAGATAGTAACCCAGTTCCCGTTGACACAGCACCGTCTCCACCACAGAGCACCCAAACACGAGCATTTAGTAAGGCAACTGCAGTGCCCAAAGCACGAGGACCACCACTCCGAACCCCAAGTCAACGTTTAAAGCAGAAGAAGAATTGTTCTCAGGTCAGGTTCCGTAGCTATGATTCATACTACTTTGCTCTTGCATCACTGTATGTACTCATACCAACTGATTTCAAATTTGAAGGATGCAATTGAAACTCCAATGGCACAACAGGTATGTTTAAACCTGTTTCTTTAACGTGTTTGCTGTTGTAACTTGCTCTATGTTGATTTCAGTTTCAATTGAATAAACAGTTATGTTCTCATGCCATGCACATTACAAGTGTTGTTATTATTGTGTAGTTTCCCACACTTATATTTTGTCTATGCTGCTTTGTCTTAAATAGATATGATTCAAACTGTATCTATCTTGATTTGGCAACATAAAATAGAATGATATAGACCATACAGTGACCATACTACATAGATATATGTTTGTTTCATGATGTTATCCTGTCCACCTTACTACTGAACTGGTTTACCAAAATGAGTTTCATATACTACATTGTAAACCTGTGATGTGTTTGTTTGTTTCTCCTTTAGAACGCGGATAAAATATTGGAGAAGAGTACCCTGTTATGCAATGGTAAAGGAAGTAATGCAAATCAGGTTCAGGATAGTGAGACATCCCTGTTGTTCTCCAAGAAAGCTGATAAAAACTATATTGAAGACACTGAGACAACCCCAAAGTCATGTCTTGATGTAGTGTTCGAGTTACTGGCTACTACTGCTGGCACCAGCTCTTCGTACTCGCTGCCTGAATCAGTTCGGCTTCTTGAGTCTCAACTTCAAGTTGAAAGATATCGATCAGATGTTATGCCACAGGAAGCCGAAGGACTGAGGAAGTCCCTGCAGAATTCAGATGCATACTTTCTGGTGCAACAGCAAGTGCTGGAGGATTTAAGCGCCAAACAAGAGAAAGTTAATAAGCTTGCTAAGCATCTTGCCAGTATTATGGGTACCCAGGATATTGTTTCTTGAGCTCTTCTGAAGTGGTTTCAGTTCTGGACTTGTTTTGCTGCGACGTTTATATGCTGCTTTTTCCCTATATTTGCACTGGTGGCGAACTTTGATGCCCAGTGGATGTAATATGTGTAATAGCCATGATAGCCTAGCGTAAGTTACTTGCTTATTTATTTCCGTTGTCTTGTTTATTTGTTTTCTTGTAGTCAGTGCAGTTCTTTTTCCGCGGTTTGCTAGTGGCCGGCATAACCTATTTTTTAAACTAGGCCACATTAACAATGGGCTACATATTTACTGTAGTTAACATGGGCCTCCTACGGGCCATAGAAACAATGGGCCTTCTACGGGCTGTAGACAGAATGGGCCTTCTACGGGGCGTAGACACAATGGGCCTTCTACGGGGCATAGACACAATGGGCCTTCTACGGGCCGTATCATCAATGGGCCTTCTACGGGCCGTATGATCGGTTGGCCAAACATGGGCCAATAACAGACCACATTATGGCCTTAAATGGGCTAGAGTTGAAATCGTCCATTCATGGACCAACCATAACGGGTCGTCGTTAATAGGTCGTATTTGATGACGCTATGAAAACGGCCCAACGTATTAACGGGCCACAAACGGGCCGACTGTAACCACGGGCTGTATTTGGCCCACAAGCTAAAAATGACAGTAACGGGCCAAAAGTAAACGAATGCTGGAAATGAGCCCAAGAATAAATGGGCCCTAAGGAGGCAGAAAGATAACATGGGCTGGAAACGGCCCAACGGAATAATGGGCCGTTAATGGGTATAAAGTGATATACAGTTCATTATAGGCCAGTTTTCCACGGGCCGTTAATGGGCCGAGGGTTACTAAGGGCCTCATATGGGCCAAAAGACGTCATGGGCCATACATGGGCCGGAAGTTAAAACGGGCTGGAATTGTATTGGATGGCCCAAATGACGCTACTGGGCCTAATTCGGATAGGTCGTAAATGGGCCCTGGGTTAGCGGGCTGTAAATGGGCTATATGCGAACAGGCCGTTAACAGGCTTCCCGTGGGCCGGCCCGCCGCCTTTTGACCAAGTCAAACGGGCCGGCCTTTTCACAGGAATGGACCTCTGTTGGTCCGTGCCACGTGTCGACGTATCATAGGCGCTTTGGGTCCAATGAGTGGATGGCGTCTATCCCAACGGTGAGCTGACACGTGTTTCCTCCAGCCAATGATGATTTTACAAGTGGAAAATCCCCATTGGTCGGGGAGTTAATGGGTTATCGGATCCAAAACCGGACCCGATAGCTTAACGGCGTTCCGTTATGGTGGATGCCACATGTCGGTCACCCTTGACGAAAGCACTTCTATGACGCGCGATTTATCGTCATGGAAGTGGACACTTCCGTGATGATAATTTTGGTAATGTCAGGGAACACTTCTATGACCGCACATGTATGACTATCTTGATTCTGTCATAAATTTGTCATGGATGTACATCCATGACAGAAAACGTGACCTACTGTGACAAACACGTATCATCACGGAAGTGTACTTTTTTTGTAGTGCTTGGCGTTTGGATGTGAAGATTCCTTTCTCTGTAAACCGACTCTGTACAACCCTAGGGCCCTCCGGTGTCTATATAAACCGGAGGGTTTAGTCCGTAGAGACAGATCACAATCATACAGGCTAAACGTCTAGGGTTTAGCCATTACGATCTCGAGGTAGATCAACTCTTGTAACCCCTATACTCATCAAAGTCAATCAAGCAGGAAGTAGGATATTACCTCCATTAAGAGGACCCGAACCTGGGTAAACATCATGTCCCCTGCCTCCTGTTACCTTCGATCCTCAGACGCACAGTTTGGGACCCCCTACCCGAGGTCGGCTGGTTTTAAGACCGACATTGGTGCTTTCATTGAGAGTTCCTCTGTGCTGTCGACAGATGGTTCTGTCGGATTTCGGGTTCCGACAAAACCCCTGAGGTTCGAACACTGGGGTGCGCACGAAGATCTCTCTCTCCCTAGATCGCTCTTGCCAAATCGCAAGGCCTAGCTCGACGAACCCGAAGAACGAGAGACACAAGAGTTTATACTGGTTTAGGCCACCGATGTGGTGCAATACCCTACAGCAGTGTGGTGTGGTGGATTGCCTTTTGGGCTGAGGATGAACAGTTACAAGGGAAGAACAACCTCCTAAGGAGAGGTGCTCTTGTGCTTGGTGAACTTGTGTGGATGAGGATGATCTGAATGATCCATCCCCTCTATGGTGGTGGCTAGTCCTATTTATAGAGGCCCTGGCCCTCTCCCCAAATATTGAGTGGGAAGGGATCCAACAACGGCCAAATTCGAAGGGAGAAAACTAGTACAAGTTATCCTCACTAAAGGTGGTCTTTGCCTACCATAGGCTCTGGTGGTGACGCCGTCTTGGGCTCCACGGTGACCTCCATCTTGCCGTCCTGCTGGTCTTGGTCTCGTTGCACCGATATGGAAACCTTTGCCTGATGCCTCGGGACTCCTCGCCTCCGCTTGCCTCTTTAGCACCAAAGAGGAAACGAGGACACTGTGCGTGCTGGCGCCCGCCTGGATCTAGTCGTCATGGCTTGCGTCATAGGAACCTCGCGAGGTATACCTTGCCTTGATCTCTCCGCCCCTCGCGAGCCTGCCTAGTGAGGCCGTCCCGAGGAGGTCTTGTGTCGTCCGCTTCGTGAGGCTTGGCCCCTCACGAGGGTCTTGAGTGTTTGCTTGTGAAGATGTGCCGTACAGACCGCTGGTGGAGCCACGTCGTGGGCCGCAGGCAGGCAAGTCTGGGGACCCCCGTTCCCAAGACGCCGATAGAAGCCCCTGGGCCCAAGGCGCGCTCGGACATGGCTTCGTGGCAAAGCCAAAGGGCAAGTGCGGAGCGCCACGGGCCCCAACAGCCTGTGGCCCCGCTTGACGCGTGGCGGTTGATTAAACGTGGGCGTCTTCGCTTCCCCACGCTGCCTCGGCAACTGCCCGACTTGATGAGTCCCTGCTGCAATGCAAAGAAAAATCATCATTACCTGTGATCGTGGCGATCGCCGGTTGGCCTTCTCCCGCTATAAATGAGGAGGGGGCAGAAGCCCCGTCACTCATCCGTTCCTGCTCCGCTCGCTTCTCCTTCCTCGCTTCTTCGCTAGTAGCAACTTCCCATGGCGCCGATTCGAAGGTTCTCGGCCGCAGAGAAGGAAAAAACCCGCCGCGACGAGCCCGGGCCACTTTCACCGAAGAAGAGGCCGAGCCACCGCCGCGACATGGTCGTGAGGCCGGAGGTGTCGAGGCCTTGGTGCGAGCGGCCTCCTCCCGGGTACCCGCTGCCTTTGTGCGCCCAAGCTGAGGTCTCTAGAAGAAGGGGCGACGAGCGCTGCCGCCGACGCCGCGGCTGTGGTCGCCGCATTGCGGTGACGCACACCGTCGCCCCAGGATTCCACGTCGTGGACTCCTCGCGCGAACTCGTTATGTGGGCGGCGATGGCTCCGCGCACTTGGATCCGCCTTCCTCAGTTCTTCTCCGCCGAGGGGCCCCCTTGAGTTTTGGCTGCAGCACGCCGACTGCGACGCCCCGGCGACTAGAGCGGAGGTGGAAACTGTTTCCCCGGGCAAGATCTTCATGACTCGCGGCTGGGGCGAGGTCGCCCGGGTTTGTCGCGCGGCAGGCACCCTCGCCATCCACTTCGAGTATGACGGTGCATCCACGATGTTCTTCAAGGTTTTCAATGTGGAAGGCCGCCGGTTGGAGTGCTGCCTCGGGGAGGGTCACCGTGGCGGCGCAGCGGCCAGCGCCGAGCTCACCGCTGGCCTCGCCAGTGGCTCTTCCAGCAGCAGCGACAGTGCTTGGGAGTCCAGCAACTCTCCCGAGAACTACGAGACCCCGGAGATAAGCGACGACAGCTACGTGCCTCCAAGCTCTCGCTACGCCCGGAGCA
>NC_057802.1:128701730-128702971 GCF_018294505.1 Triticum aestivum
CGCTGATCTGGATAGGGTTGGCGTCGATCTCCTGTGGCCCATTGTTGATGATGGCGTCGGCTGCGCTGGCGCGTGTAGATAGAGCTCCTAAGAACTCCCTCCTTTTGTTCCCTGTGAGGAATCGAAATGGACCCCGAGGGGGCGTGTAAAGGGTCTGTAATGTCCTCTATTCATATTATCCTTATTATGAAAATTTGCGAATGCATGTCTCGTTTCGGCTCGGTCTCCCCTTTCCATCCCCACGGCAGCTTGGTGCTCTACGCCGATAGGCCCCGATCTCCAGGCAGGCTGCAGTCGTCGCTGGTATGCCAGGTCGCGATGCCGTGGTCAAGGCCAGGAGGTGAGCGGCCCGAGGTCCAGTAAGAGCTCCTGAGGCGCGATGCTCAAGAGGTCCCCTTTAGCGCTCAAGCAACTACCGAGAGGCGGGAAAGGGTGGCGACGTTGCCGTAACAAGGCTGCCTCAGGTGGGGATCCTGTGCTGTGGCGCTGGGTCGATCTAGACGCGAGACTTATCTTGGCATTCCGGAGCTGGTTCCTTGTGTTGCGCCAGGCTTGTGCGTCGACTACTTTTGGGTAGCTAGGTTAGGCCCGTGCGAGCTTCTCCCTCTTCTCCATACTCTTCTGTGTGCTCTGCATCCTCAGGTCCCGGCCCTCGAGCGAGCTCAGCCGCCGCTGGTATGCCAGGTCGCGATGCCGTGGTCAAGGCCAGGGGTGAGGGCTGGAGAGCCCGTAAGAGCTCCTGAGTCACGATGCTCAAGAGCCCCCCTTTTAACGCACAAGCGAATCGCATGGGAGAAGGAAGGAGCCTGTGGTACTGCCTGCTGTCGTCCTCGGGAGGTCCCTGCAGGTTAGCACGAGGAGGGACATAGATTTCCACGATGATCGTCGGTCTGCCACAGGTCGCTCTGCAAGAAGATGAAGGCACTGAGGGCCTGGTGAGGTGGCGTGCGCGAGGCGTGCCGCGAGCCAGAGCTCGACAACTCAGATTTGTCGACGTTGCAGGGACGGACCCGGGCACAAGTGCCGTGCCAGCATGTGTAGCCCCCGTGGTGGGTGACAATCAAGCAGGTGATAACCATGGATAGATCAAGCTTGGAAGACGAATCAACTTAGGTAAATGCAAGAATGATACACGCCACTGGGTTGGACCCGAGTGGCTTGGGGATGATGCAGCTCGAGGGGCGCCCCCAGCAAAGTAATGCTAAAGACGTAAAAGGATACATGCCGCAGGGACGGGCCCA